>NC_140911.1:19550695-19713195 GCF_045865225.1 Trachurus japonicus
GGCAACATAATCTGTGTTACACATGTCTGGGTAACTGAGGGAACAAGGTGATCAACAGTAAAAATCTTTGTGTAATTCTTTATTGTCACCAACAGCTATTAGAGCCAATGATTCGTCGGCTCAGTCTTGCAGAGGCTGCGGCCCCTGAACTGTGACACGGCTATCAATCAATATCAATACAACTTTATTGTCCCTGCAGGGAAATTTGTCATGGACAGTCATGTGCCGCAAGTAACTGCATTACATAAGTACACAAAACAGATAAAAAACCAAGTACATTTGACATTCTTCGCACAGTTCTCACATACACACAACTCTCCCATTCACACAAATACATATAAATATGGTAGATAAAAAGTACTGATGAGAACTATTAAAAACTCAAATAAAGTGCAGGAGTATCAGGAGCATTAAAAAGATTTTAAAAAACAATATATAATAAAAAATAAATAAAAAGAAGCACAGTCTCAAGAAAAAGAATGAAAAGTAGGGATAACAACCCAATTAAAATTTAGCGGGTTTGTTTAGAAGGGAAATGGATGTAGGGAGGAAGCTGAGTTTGTATCGGTTACTTTTGCATCGGCTTGCTCTGTACCGTCTCCCTGAAGGCAATAGTTCGTATTCTGAATACAGAATATGTGAGGGGTGATGTCACACAGGCACATCATGAACAGGAAGTGACTGAAGCCATGAGGTGAGTCCACTCCACGCCGACCTTTGTTCACTCATAGCTTACCCTGGCTGCCGTAGCCGGCGTCCATTCCCGAGCCGTCCCACGACTCCATGGCCGAGTCCACGCTGGGGATGGTGGTGGAGTAGAGCTCGGACAGCTTGTTGGTCTGCTGGCTGTCGGTCAGGTCGTCCTCCTCGCCGTCGCTGAGCTCGTTCTCCGTCGTGTCTTCGATCTCCGCTGCCTTCCTGTCCTCCAAGTCTTGGAGACGTGAAGATTCAAAGAGTTTATTATCGCCATGTCAACAAGTAAAATCAAGTTGATAGGAATGTGTCTTGGTTTTTGCTCTCACAGAAAAACAATACAGTACTCCCACCACATACACCACAATAAATAATACATACAATATCGTACAGTGCATGTACGGGGAGGACGACACCCAGCAGTGTCACATTCAGCATAAGTGCCGGTGCGAGGAGAAAGTGCAAGTGATCAGTGCAAATTCAGATGTATGATGGCTTGGAGGTAGGTGCTGTCTCTAAAACGAGATGTTCTACATTTAATACTTGTGTATCTCCTGCCTGATGGGAGGAGATTAAAGAGGTAGTGTGCTGGGTGAGAGTGGTCTGCTATAGTTTTATTGGCCTTTCTGATGAGTCTAGTTGAGTAAAGTGATGTAAGTGAGGGGAGTCTACTGCAACCGATGGTCTTGGAAGCTCGGCGCACTACAGTACCTACCCTCTCTAGCCGGGTTTTATCCTGTGCGGTTGTGTGACCGTACCAGACCAGCATGGAGAAGGTGAGTATGCTTTCAATGGTGGACCTATAGAAGTGGGTCATAGCTGGTCGACTAACCCTAAATTTCTTGAGCTGCCGCAGGAAATAGAGTCGCTGGTGGCACTTGTTAAAGGTTGAATATGTAAGATTACCAGAACAACAACAGAAAAAGAATTCCAGCAGTCGATTGCCAGACCGTTGCTAGGTAAAACGGGCCGTTGCTAGGGACTCCGCTCTGATCAGAGGACAGCAGAGGAGAACTATGCAGGATATTTACCTTATGTTTCATTTTTACCGTCATTAACAGCACAATAAATGACTTGTAGCTTGTTACAGGGAGAGTGGAGGCTCTCTGCTTCCACACCGCTGCTGCTCAGAGCCTCAGAGCCTCCGCTGTCACTGCTCTCGTCAAGTTGAAAAAAAAAAAAAAAGGAGCTCCGTGGCACCGAGAGTCAGCGACGATAAACGTGTTTATGACAGATAATACTACACAAATACACCCATCCTAACATGTATATGATAATCCATTGATCCACCGATTGATTATTAAAAAGGCTTGGTTGGAAACAAACGCGTACGACCGGGAGGAGGCAGGAAAACAGCGGAGAACTGAGCCACATGTCGGCTACAGGCAGGTACGAATGTAAACAGAACGTTGACAGAAAGTCACTGTCGAGCCCGTCAAAAAAATTAACAATAATAATTAAGACAAAAAAAAAATTTGATGGAAAAGCAATACTTTCATTCTGTACCCCTCTAAACGCCCCCTGGATGTATTATTTTTGAAAAAATATAGCTTTTAATAAATATTCTACATATTCAACCTTTAATTATGAGACTGGTGTTGAGCTCCCATGAAAGGGATTGATGGATGGTGGTCCCGAGGAACTGAAAGGAGGTGACCCTCTCCACCTCTTCTCCGTTGATGGAGAGAGGGAGGAGGGGGGGGGGGTGGCCTTCTTTCTAAAATCAACAACCAGCTCCTTAGTTTTTGAGATGTTGAGTATGAGGTTGTTGTTCTCACACCACCTCACTAGCTCCTTCCTCTACTTCACGCTCCTCTACTTCACAAGCAGAAACAGTGACATGTTGAGACAGCAAACTTATGACATCACAGGACACTACATCTACTAGCAGAGACACGGGACAGGTACTACTACTACTACTACTACTAGGTCTGCATGCGTCCGTCCTCAAACTCACTGTCCAACTGCTTCTTGATCTTCAGAGTCACCGTCTCTCCAGCCATCTGCAGCAGGTGGATCGCCTCGCTCAGCGGCTTCCCCTTCAGACTGACGCTGTTGATCGCCAGGATGCGGTCCCCCACATGGATCGCCCCTGTCCTGGACGGACGGATGGACACCCCGACCACACACACACACACACAGAGTAATGCTGGATGTCAGGTTATTGTAAATAAAGATGGACGTCACATTGTCCTTGTAATGGCACACACAGATCTGTGATCTGAATTTGAATTTTGAATTTTTATTTTTGCACAAAGTTAAAAGAATACAACATAAAACATGGTAGGTAACAGTAGGACAGTGCAGCGAGAGGCAAAAAGCCACAAGGGGCTTATTTTTAAGCCTCCACCTTATTTTACAGTTTAATGTGAAAAAACACAAAATAACACGAAACAATTAATTTAAAAAAAATTTAACAATGACTGACAACAATTATGTATTTTTCTGCGATCTGTATTTTATTGTGATTTGTATTATGAGTTCTATGCTGGGACTACAGATGGAAATTAGCCCCAGTGGCTAAATCTGGTACAACCATCTCCTCTCTGTTCTAAAAGTGATTAATGGTATTGTACACTGTCCTGTATTAATAAACTAAACTAAATCTGAAGAGTGAGCTGCTCCACTGTCGTCACCTTGGCAATGTCTGACTCTGCTCCCTAATCTAAAACTGTTTCTCTACCAGACTGTAAGCATGTTTATTTTCTTTCTGCTGTAAAGTCAATGGGGACTGGCTCCCTCTAGTGGTCGGCGGGGGAACTGCAGCTTCATGTCTGCAAGTTGATGATTGGCTGATGAGTGTTTCAGTCAGTTTTGTGAACTGTGTTATGTATTATTTTGCAATTATTTAATCGGCTGCTCTCGGATCAGATCTTAACTTGATGAATGACATCATCAGGTGCAGCGTTTAAATCAAACTGTTACATTTGCATCTGCTGTTGTCAATTAGCATACGCACACACGCGTGTTCAGAGCGTGTTCAGAGCGCGGCCGGGTCTCATATGCGCCGTCCACTGACTTAACAAAATAAAATCACTCAGAGACGTGATGTTGATCTGATCCGTGAAGCTGCTCTCAGTCTATTTATGGAGCTTTTAGCCGCCAGGTCGACAACAGGAAATAGAACAATTACATCACAAACTGCAAGAAATGAGGTCACAGTGTGTGTTTGTGCGCGCATGTATGAATGTCTGTGTGTGCGTGGCAGTAAGCTGTAAGCCGACTCTCAGTGTGTGTGTGTGTGTGTGTGTGTGTATTTTGTGAAATAACACGTGAGCCGCTGATAAGCGCTGACATTTTATTGTGAAATCAGCGCTGACTGGAAGCTGAGCTCATTACGACTCAGTGAAACCATCATGTCCTGGCCGCCTGTCGACTCACCGCCTCATCATGCTTTAACCTCCGGTCATGTGACTCACGCTGCCTCACCTACCTGGCTTCTGATCTGCAGCAGATGAGATGATGATCCATGATCACTGCCTCAGAAAAGGGGAGTAGGATGCTCTTGATAGAGGTGGGGTTCAAGGGTCAAAACATCAGTCGGTTCGGTGTCAATAAAGTGACGTAGTAAGACACCCCAATGTGTGTTCAAGAGGCATAAAACCCTAAAACCCTAACCCAACAGCAAACTGACCAATGAGCACGATGTTGGACAGACCCCGCCCCCTCCTGCTGGGACAGGTAGACAATAGTGGACAACGTCCACTGGGGGTCAGAAGAACGAGTCAGTGCAGATGAAATGATGGATGTTTATTATTATTATTTCATATTTGTATAATAATAAAAACACATGATATGGTGTAAGCATAGGGCTGGGCGATATGACGATATTAGATGGTGAAGGATTAGAGCGTGTAGACGATCTGCCAAAGTGCAGAGATCGTAGGATCGTCAGGGGCACATTCTATAAACTGCAGTTCTATGCTGATGCACCGACGCACCAGACATATTACGTTGTCAACCTGACCGACCAATCATAGCGAATTACGGGCAGTGACGCACTTTCTTACCCGCCTCCTTGTTTATGTGTGTAGTGGTAGCATGGATCTATTTTAAGAACGAGCGGTAGCCGCATGCAGAACCATGGCTCCAACGGAGGAGTTAGTCGCTTTTTTTTCTCTTTAAAACAGCGTTTCACCATCTCTCATCTCTGCCAGTCAGCCCCTCTACCTGCCGCCTCTCTCGCGTGCGGGCGCACCGCACGTATGCAAATGCGTATAAAATGTGCTACAGTAGTATATCGCGCTAATTGTACAGTGTTCAAATTACCGCGATCCTGTGGGAAACACTAGCCTATATGGAATTGGTTCAGCTTTTTTACAGTCTATGGCTTTTCCCCAATTGAAAAAGTGCAAAAAAGGTCCTTTGCAAAGTTTGCTAAAAGAGATAACAACAGTTACTTTAGTTTGCATTTTTATTTGACCCTTTTCAATAAGCTATTTAGTGTTTTGATATACTTAAATCCTGTTAAAATGACTGTCTTGAATAAAGCAGTAATGTCTTCACTGATATTTTACTTTCATGTTTATTGAAAGCTACCTTTTATGTTGCAAGAGTGCACTTTACTTTAGTGTTGTTGTTTATCTTTTAGTATGTTTACGTTATTTACAAATGTTGGCAAAACTGCAACTATTTAGATTAAAATCTGCTCAGAAAGGTTCTTTGGCCTAAACTGTCTGTTTTTTTTTTTTCGATTTAAGATCGTGATAGAATCAAAATCGTGACTTTATTTTTAAAAAATCGTGATATGATATTTTTCCCATATCGCCCACCCCTATGTAAGCAGGTTGATGTGACAGCGTGTTTGTGTCGGCGCCAGGTGAAGGTGTAAATTATCCTCAGGAGCTCAACCTCGCACATCACTGAGCTCTTGATACCGGCACCAACTGAGACACTGAACACACTGAGGACAGAGGTGAGTGTGTGTGTGTGAGTGTGTGTGTGTGTGTGTGTGTGTGTGTGTGTGTGTGTGTGTGTGTGTACCTCTCAGCCAGGCCTCTCTTGGTGAGTCCAGAGATGGTGATGGGGTCAAACGGCTCCTCGGTGCCTGAGATGGTGATGCCCAGTGGGCCACCGTACCTCTTCAGCTCCACCGTGTAGATGATGCTGCCTGAGGTCTCCTGCTCATCTGGTCCACACACACACACACACACACACACACACACACACACACACACACACACACACACACACACACACACACACACACACACATCCCACAGATATGTTAAACCTCCCTCCAAGACAACACAGTTTCCATGGTAACCAAGTAGAAGATTGCCCTGTCATCAAGTACCATTAGCATGCTGCTCTGTGTGAGTTAAGGTTTCTGTAAAGGGTTATCAATCAATCAATCAATCAATCAATCTTTATTTATAGAGCACCTTTCATACATGGAAATGCAACACAAAGTGCTTTACACACATAGAAAAATAGAAATTAATTAATCTAAGTCTTGAAGGTTTCTCCTTATCTGACCCTCAGAGGCCAAAGGTCACTTGAGGTCAGCCAATCACGAGACCTAAGGGAAGCTAATCTGCTTTAAAATCTCTTTCACTGCTAAAAAAAAATAAATAAAAAAATGAAGAGATTCTGTGAAGTAGCCTCAAGTCACTACCTCAGCTAAGGGGGAAATAAATGACTTAGGGAGAACTTAATGAGTTAAGTACGACTGGCTGCAGTGTTTAACGTCTGATTCTCCTCCGTGATCATTTTCTCTGACTGTTGTTGTTGTTTCTGTTCTTCAACGCTTCAGTCTTGAGGCCTCAGCGCCAGAGTCTACAGCTGTTGTTGTGGTCAGCAGCTCCACCTGGTGGATGCAAACTGTCACTGTAGCCTCACCTCAATTCAGCCAATACACATGTTCACATCATCATTTCTACTGATTAGGGAACTTCCACTGACACTCTATTTTTTTTAAAATATTTGACATCTTCTGTTATTCGCTGATTATTTTCCATCTAAAACGTTTTATTTATTCATTTTTGATCACTCTTTCTGAAACTTCTCTTCTCTTTTATCATTTCATTACATCATCTTTGTTCCTGTTATTATAACTGTGTCTGTGTAAATCTATACAAGTACAGTCTGATTGATGGACTGATTCACAGGTTGATTGATTGATTGATTGATTGATTGACAGATTGATAGATTGATGATAGATGGACACATTTACTGATGGACTGATTAAAGCAGAAGTAAGCGATATTTTTGTGTTAATCTAAGTCTTAAATAGTTGTATCTTCCGACAGCAATCACTTCTATAGAGTGTTTGGTCTGAAACACGGGTCTGTCAGTCACTCTGCTCTGCTCTGAGCCCAGGAGAAAACTTTCCTTGTATCCTACAAGTTTTATCCAATGAGGAGAGAGAACGGCATAAAGGGGCAGTCCTCTCTGTGTGTGCAGCCAAGGGATGCGCCCGAATGTGGTGACGTAGGGACGAGGACCAATAGATCCATGACGAGGGCGGGGGGTGCTAACTCCGTCGGCCGACAAGACGTTATGGTGCGTTCAAGGCAACTCGTAACTCGTGTTTTTCCGACCTGTGAAGTCGTACCAGTTCGATCTGGTACGAGTTCACGGGTCAGAAGTTACGAGTGGCCGTTATAGTGACTTTCACAGGTAAAACAGGTCGGAGAAACACGAGTGTGTTGCCTGGAACGCTACAAAGTCGTAAGTTGTGACTTGAAGCTGTAATTTACGGTTTCTAAAGCCTGCCTGGAACGCAGCATTAGCCAAAACGACCGGATCGCTTACTTCTGCTTTAATGGACAGATTCATTGATGAACGGACTGATTGAGGGACAGCATGACTGACATATTGATTGATGGAAAGTCTGGTGGACAGTTTGATTGACAGACATGTTGACTGATCAACAGACAGTAGGCTACCTGAGTTATCCTCGTCCTTGCGGATCTTGAGCTTGACGAGCTCCTCGCACTGCTGCAGGATCTGCTCAGCGTCGTCTTTAGAGCAGTTCTCCAGCCTGATGTTGTCGATGGCCAAGAGCTTATCGCCAGGCTCCAACGTACCTGTTCTGAGGGGCGGGGCAGTGGGGGTCGGGGGTGGGGGTGGGGGGATGGAGTCAGGTTTATTTCTACAACAGTGCCAGACTGAAGCTGATTTACAGACACATTGAGGAGGCTGTGAGGTGTTTTTTAGGTGAGGACTGAAGACTCCTCTGACTCTGGACGTAGGGGTGGGCGATATGTCGATATTAGATGGTGAAGGATTAGAGCGTAGACGATCTGCCAAAGTGCAGAGATCGTAGGATCGTCTGGGGCTCATTCTATAAATTGCAGTTCTATGCTGCAAAGCGCAAACAAAGGACATTTGCAGAGTTTGCTAAAAGAGATAACAACAGTTACTTTAGTTTGTATTTTTATTTGACCCTTTTCAATCAGCTATTTAGTGTTTTGATACTTAAAATCCTGTTAAAATGACTGTGTTGAATGGGGCGTCGCGTGGCGTAGTGGTTAGAGCGGGCGCCCCATGTATAGAGGCACAGTCCTCACTGCGGTCGGCCCCGGTTCGAGTCCCGCGTCGGGCGCCATTTGCTGCATGTCATGCCCCCTCTCTGTCTGTCTCAACTGTACTATCTATAAAGGCATAAAAGCCCAAAAAATATACTTAAAAAAAAAAAAAAATGACTGTGTTGAATAAAACAAACAGTAATGTCTTCATTGATATTTTACTTTCATGTTTATTGAAAGCTACCTTTTATGTTGCAAGAGTGCACTTTATCAGAGTGTTGTTGTTTACCTTTTACTATGTTTACGTTGTTTGCACATGTTGGCAAAACTGCAACTATTTAGATTAAAATCTGTTCAGAAAGGTTCTTTGGCCTAAATTGTCTGTTTTTCGTTTTTCGATTTAAGATCGTGATGAAATCGAAATCGTGACTTCATTTAAAAAAAAATCGTGATGTGATATTTTTGCCATATCGCCCACCCCTATCTGGACCCTGAGGGAACGATTATGATCACATCAGGGTCTCTAATCACCTGATCTACAACATCATGTTAACAGCAAAGAAGCACCTGAGAAGCACACAGAGATTCAGGTGAGGTACCTGTGTGCCATACTGCCCTTCTTGATGTCAGAGATGATGAGAGGCTCTCCTGACTTCTTACTGGCTGCGGAGGTAGATGACATCACAAAAAGCAGCAGCAACAACAGGTTTTTATTCATTCATATAATTACAGCATGATAATAATAATAATAATAATAATAATAATAATAATAATAATAATAATAGCTGCATATGACTCACTTGACTTGAGATGTTAAATGTGAATATGTTTGTGTGTTTGTGAATTGTCTGGAAATTAATATGTGAATAAAATGAAACACAGTTTATAGTGAAGTAACATGATGTCACCAATAACTAATAATCATGTTTCATGTTGCACTGATCCCAGGCCAGAGGCAGAAACCTCAGCTCTCTGTTTCTGACGACGTTACAGCTGCGGGTGAAGCAGAAGCTGGTGACCTCATGTTGTGTTTGTTTGGTGACCACACGATGGTGCCATCGCTCCCCCCTCTGACTACACACTGCAGCTGTAACCTACATACAGAGGTGGTTAGCTAAAAATAAAGGTTTAATATAAATAAATAATAAAGATGTAATAATGTCACATCCACCGCGGTGCTATAAACAACATAGTCGACTGTCACTCTGGTCTTCCTGCTTATCTGCTGCAGGTTGAAGCTCAGAGTCAGAGGCCACTGACCTGAGCTGCTTCACACAGGGGACGTTGGTGGTGAATGGTGAGAGACGAGAGATAAACTGTGTGTGTGTGTGTGTGTGTGTGTGTGTCTGTGCGTGTCTGTGTGTGTGTGCGTGCGTGTAAGTTTGTGTGTGTTTTTGTTGCTACCACTGATGGTTAGGCCCAGCTCCACTCCTCTCTTCTTGGGTAGCTTGACGTGGAAGGTGCCGCTGCTGGGCACCACTGACTCTGTTACACACACACACACAAAGTGCTGAGCTTTAATATAAACATCTTCCTTTAGACTGTATGCAGCTTTAATATAAACATCTTCCTTTAGACTGTATGCAGCTTTAATATAAACATCTTCCTTTAGACTGTATGCAGCTTTAATATAAACATCTACTGTACCTTTAGACTGTATGCAGCTTTATTATAAACATCTACTGTACCTTTAGACTGTATGCAGCTTTAATATAAACATCTTCCTTTAGACTGTATGCAGCTTTAATATAAACATCTTCCTTTAGACTGTATGCAGCTTTATTATAAACATCTTCCTTTAGACTGTATGCAGCTTTAATAAAAACATCTTCCTTTAGACTGTATGGAGCTTTACGTAATATAAATGTCTATCTCTCTGTAAACTGAACGACAGTGAACTCATCAGCATCAGCTTCTGTATCTCTCGTGGGACTGAGAGCTGGTAGGCGGCGGGGCTGTTGCCTGTAATTACTCCATCCTAATCTCTGTGGTGACACTAACAATTTTTGACCCCTTGACCCGGGAACATTTAAACACCTTACAGGCGTCTAACACCTGTTGGTGCTGTTGTCATGGTTACACCATCACAGAGACAAACCTGCGACGTCAAACTCGATCTCCAGTGTGACCTTGTTGGTCAGAGCTGCGTCTCGGAGCAGCTGATTGGCTTCCTCCAGCGTCCCGTCCTCTGTGGGGATGCCATTGATTGACAGGAGGCGGTCTCCGACCTGAAGCAGGCCACACCTACGACAACAGTTACCATGGTGATGTCAGGTGATAGTACTCTTTTTCTGCTTTGAGGCTGCACAAAAGACCATAAGTTTAGATTTCCCTTA
This sequence comes from Trachurus japonicus, assembly GCF_045865225.1. NCBI lineage: Eukaryota > Metazoa > Chordata > Actinopteri > Carangiformes > Carangidae > Trachurus > Trachurus japonicus. The sequence continues at coordinate 19,561,197 of NC_140911.1, forward strand.
AAGTCTGAGTTAAGGGTTTATGACGCTGTGCAGGGCCGTTGCTAGGAATTCTGGGCCCCCTTAAAGAATACTAAAGTGGGCCCCTCCCCCTAACTTTTCCAGTTTTTTTTCTTAGACTATGTATGTATAATCATTTTTTATTTAGCCTTCTTTGTTTTGATGCTAAAGCAGCATTACACTGCAAAAACTCAAGTATCTTACCAAGAATATTTGTCTTATTTCTAGTCAAAATGTAATTTCTAGTCAAAACAAATCTCATTATACTTAAAATAAGACTCATCATATTAAAAGCAGCTTGTTTTTAAACACTTTTTACTCCTTTCAAGCAGATTTTCACTTGGAATAAGTAGAAAAAAAATCTGATCGTGGAACAAGTTTTTCTTCCTTATTACAAGCACAAAAAACTTACTTTCACTGGCAGATTTTTCTCCTTATTTCAAGTAACAATTTGTTTGAAACAAGTGAAAATGATCTAAAAACAAGTTAATTTTTAGGTTTTGAGTCTTATTTTAAGTGGAAAGAGATTAGCTTTGACTAGAAATTAGACATTTTGACAAGAAATAAGACAAATATTCTTTGAAAGATGTTGAGTTTTTACAGTGTACTATGAGTATTAGTCAGGGTCTTACGCAGAATAAATCAGTCATACAAAGATTAGACTACTGGGGTTTTTTATGGGCCCCACTGGGCGCTGGGCCCCTAGAATTATCATCACCTTTCTCCCCTATACAACGGCCCTGACGCTGTGGCTGCTCATCATCGCCGCCATAGAGCAGGAAACACTCTGCAGAGGATTTCCTGCTCCTGATCGGGCATCTTACTCTCTTTTAGAATAGTCAGTCATCGCATCACTGTCACAGTGAAGTTGACTTCATTCATCGGTTGGGTTAATGACGTCGTGTTCACTGCTCAGGTATAATGAAGGCGTGTGTGTGATAGGATGTGTGTTGGGTGGGGGGGCTAATAGCCTGATGAGCAGAGGAAGCAGCTGATCGATCGACTCCTCTGCCCTGGGGCGAAGGGGAATCTGGGTAATTAGAGCTGTTAGTGTGTGTGTGTGTTAATGGAGAGGAGACAGAGGCCTCAGGGCACACAAACACACACACATCCTGCACCCAGACCTCTGGACAACAACACAAACACGTCATGAGCAGTTTGTGGAAAAGTGCATGTGTGTGTGTGTGTGTGTGTGTGTGTGTGTGCTGACCTCTCTGCAGAGCTGTCTGGCTCGATGAACCTGATGAGGGGCGGAGCTGACAGAGTTTCCGTGGCGAAGATTCCTCCCTGCAGCTGGACGCCGAAGCCGTTGAGAGGGTCGCCTGTTAGCACGACCTCACTGGTCTCCACGTGAACCACCTGACCCCCGGGACCCACGGAGCTGGATGCCAGCGACACTAAGCAGACGCACGCACGCACACACACACACACACACACACACACACACACACACACACACACGCACACACACACACACACACCAGGTGAGAGTGGTCCTGTGATGTGCCCCTACCCCTTGCCCCTCGCCCCTTGAAACAGAGCTACAAGGGGAATAGGGGTAGAAAGTCAACCCCTACGAATTGGGACGCCCCTTCAACAGTCACATACGTCATCACGTAGTCTCACTGGCTTTTACGTCAGCTGATGCGGCGAGCTTTTGCCAGAAATCAAATAGACGTGTACCATATAACTTAATAAAATAAGATAAAACTTAATGCAGACTGATCGGTTCATTGTAAAACATTTATTTACTGATGTAAATGTGGTTATTTCTGTACGTACAGAGCCCCAAGGCAGCGCTGCCTGCTCCTCTGTCTGATACACACATGAAGCTTCACTTTTCATCCAAATAAACTAATGCTACTGCCACAATTGTCAGATTTCATCAATGAGACCAACATTTAAATGCTAAAAAGAATTTAACCAGCCGGTGGTAAACCTCTAAAAACCTGCGGATAAGTTACGAGGACGTAGTTTGGCCGGCGGAGCAGCGCTGCAGACCGGCTGCTGCCTCTGTGAGGAGCCGCTTCCTCCTGGAACTTCACTTCTCCGAAAAAACGTCGGAGCAAACTTCTAACCAGCCGTCATCTGGATAAACTAACCGCACATTTGGGACCTAAACAGTTACTTTCTTGCATGAAAAAATATTAAAACTTAATAAAGTGACGTAATAACAGCGCTACAGTGAGAAATAAAACAGCTTTTCGTTTTACAGCCACTGCTGCCGGCTGCCGCAAGATGCATTCTGGGAAACTTTTCATACCCCTCCGTTTGGAGTGTGCCTCTGAAAAATCTCAGTTTGGAGGGGTATGTAGCCCTACCACTTCCCCCTACCCCTCTGTCCTAACGGGAATTGGGACACCCCTACCCCTACACGTGAACGCGCAAAACGGAGGGGTAGGGGTAAGTGGTAGGGCCAAGGGGGGAAATGGGGTTGGGCCTTACAGGAACTCTTGTGCTCTTTCTTCCTCTGCCGCCGTTTGAGCAGCGAGTTGCGTGGACTCATGGGAACCGTAGGCCGGGGCAGCGTGCTGGAGCTCTGGCTGCTGGGGCCAGAGGTGGTGGTGGAGCCAGGAGAGAAACTGGCAGAGACCAGGGCTGAAAGACAGAGCAGAGGAGGAAGAGGAGGGCGTCCATTTTTACCCACAACACGTAGGAAGCAAAAAAGTTTTCATTCAATTAGGGGTGGGCGATATGACGATATTAGATGGTGAAGGATTAGAGCGTGTAGACGATCTGCCAAAGTGCAGAGATCGTAGGATCGTCTGGGGCTCATTCTATCCAGGTGTGTGTGACCATTGTGACAACTCAGACACACCTGGATTAATCAGGTTGTCCAATAATGTGAGACAGGAAATAAAGGAGCTGCCTTAAATTCAGGAAGTAGTGGAGCTGTGCAGAGAGCCCATTAAAATCTGTTCAGGAAGGCTCAATTTTCGATTTAAGATCGTGATAAAATCGAGATTGTTATTTTATTTTTTTAAAATCGTGACATGATATTTTTGCCATATCGCCCACCCCTACATTCAATGTAAAATCACATCAGTGATGAGGGAAACTGTCGGTGAAGTGTGTGTGTGTGTGTGTGTGTGTGTGTGTGTGTGTGTGTGTGTGTGCCTACACTTGCAGTAATCCAGGTTGTTGATGGTGTTGTTGTTGGACGCGGTCCACGACTTGTTGAGGGTGGAGCTTGTGTTGCACAGAGTGGAGTTTGGAGGGTGACAGTAGTTTACACAGGGATCCCAGGCGTGGGGGTGGTCCGACTTCTGAACCTTCACTGAATCACACACACACACAGCAAAGCCTTTAATCAGGGTGTCTATTAATAAAGCTGTGGCAAACTGACCGCAAGGTCTAATGAGCTGTGTTCAGCTCCTCACAGACACACACAAATACACCCCCTCTCCAACACACACACACACACACACACACACACACACACACACACACACACACACACACACACACACACACACTCATGATTAGAAGAAGAAAGAATGAATTTGGCTTTGTGGAGACAAATGAAGGAGACATTAGATGAGATAGCGACCTTTCCTGCATGTGTGTGTGTGTGTGTGTGTGAGTGAGTGACTTCAAGGACTTTCATAAAATGCCACATCAAACCAAAATAGAACAAAATGGAAGGGTGGGAAAGAAAAAGAGGAGAAGAACAAGAAAACAAGAGAGAGATAAAGGGAGGAAAGATGAGGAAGAGGGGATGTAACGGGCTACAAACCAGCTACATCATCTCCTCCGAGACGAGCCGGACACACCTGACAGAACCAGAACAATCATAGCCAGAATAATAGTAATGGTAATAAAGGCAATGATGAGAAAATGTTATAAGAATAAATGTAAAGTCATAAAAACTAACTCTGTTTATGAGCTTCAGACTCGTTTACACAGATAATTAAACGTCTCAGTTTCATCTCCTGCTGCAACAATAAAACTCAAATCCCTTAAACTCGCCAGTTTACATAGAACAGAACACACAAAACACAGAAAACAAAACACAGAAAACAAAACACAGAACACATAGAACACAGAAAACACACTCTGTGGCTGTGTTCGAAATCATCCACTCACTCACTCCCTCCCTATCCACTACATCATGTACACGATGTAGGGAACGACGGGAGGAGAATTCGGACACTAGACGGTGACTTTCTGGACGTGGTTGCGTCAGCTGATGCGCCAGGTGTTAGCGTGTTAGCATGTTAGCCTACTGCTGTGACGGAAGCAGACGCGCCGAGAATCATGTAAACAAACCATGGACGTATGAAACAAACCGGACACATAAAAATAAAATAATAAAAACCAGACTCTTGCGGGAACATTTGAGGATGTGATTCTGTGTGGTTGTGTTACTCGGACAATAAACTGTTGAAATATCGGAAGTTTGGTTTGGTAAACTGCTGTTGTGTGTCCCGACCGTGAGCCGTTAGCGGCTCTGTGGCTATTAGCTTAGCTCGTCAGATCGTATTTACTACATATTCTACTACAGTTTCTTTATTAGATTGATTTAATGCTGCCTGTTAATGTTGGGATGCTGCTGCCCAACTCCTGCTCCTCGGGCAAACGGAGCCAAGGCAAATACGTCTGAGGAGTTTTTTTGGTAAACTGCCTAAATAAATCGTAGCTAACATGCTAATTAGCTTCCTCTTCTTCTCTGGCAAAACACGTCCGCATTGCATTGTGGGATACGGGAGTAGAAAGTAGTGTACATCGCTTGTTCACTCAATTTCGCGGTGCATTGTGGGTGTTTGTCATCCACTACATAGTAGATAGCTGTGTCCCAATTCAGGGGCTGCAGCCTTCGGAGGACCCAGCCTACGAGGTCTCCGGAGGCAACGGCTTCGGAGGCTCCTCCGTCGGCTGCATCAACGGTCGGTATAGCCTTCAGAGCATTTCCTGATCCGAACGTAAACAACGGCCGAACGTAAACAACGGCCGGACGTTAAACATTTAAAAATGGCGCTTGCAACGGCTCTACCGCTCCTCCACTCCTCACTTTTTTTTTTTTTTTAGAAGTAAAATCAATACAAGGGCAGTTATCATTAATATACTAATAAACAAACCATTGAACAGCAGCCGGGGGGGGGGGGCTTTAGGCTTCAGGCTATTAAGTGAATAGAGAATAAAGAGCACAAGTAATGTGTTTTCATAGCTTATTAAAAGTTGTCACACTCAGATGCTTTGCCTCCGCTCCTCACCTGTGCAGCCAGAGCAGAGCAGAGCTCAGCAGCGGGCAGCCACACCTCCGAGCCGGCCGCAGAGCCGGGTTACCGTGGCTACAGCACAGAGCTGCTCCGTTCGATAGCTAACGGCTAGGTTGCTAATAACAACAACGGTGCAGCAAAGCATCTTGGGATACGGGAGGCCGCGAAGGATAGTAGCGATGCATCCTCCGAATGCAGGGGAAAGGAGGACGCATTTGGAGGCTGCATTTGGAGGAGCCTTCAAATTTAGACGAATTGGGACAGCCTTCGCGCAGCGCTGTGACGTAATTGGCCTTCAAATCCACCCTCCGAAGGATGCAGCCCCTGAATTGGGACACAGCTGATGAAATTAATCGCGGAGAATTCGAACAACACTACAAAATGGCGAAGTGCTCTACATCCGTGATAGGGGGAGATTTCGAACACAGCCCTTGTCACAGTATTGTACCTGTGTCGTGCTGTTTCCCAGCGAGCCGTGTCTGATGGGACGGGAGTATTTCCAGTTTGACCAGCTCTGTGGTGCTGGCTATCAGCTGGGTGGCCTCCAGGACGGAGCAGTGCTCTGTGGACGTCCCGTCGATGGTCAGCAGGTGATCCCCAGCATGCAACGCTCCACATCTGGTCCACACGGAGGAGGAAGTCAATCAGTGTCTGTCTGCGTCAGTGTGTGTGTGTGTGTGTGTGTGTGTGTGAGTCAATGTGTGTACCTGTCCACCACGCTGCCAGGTTTCACGCGGTCGATGACGATGACTTGCTTGTTGCGATGATTGGCTGATGTCAGCGTGATGCCAAGCGTTGCCCCCGGCGACTTGGCAATCTCTACCAAAAGTGGGCCGGACGCGTTGGCAACTGTGTCTGTTTGGACGACAACCTTTTAACCTTCCAGCCTCAACATTAATAATGTGCCTGTCAGACCAACTTCAGGGAAAAATAAAATCTGCAATTTGCTGTCTTGCATGGTTGAATGTTAAGAACAGATTACTGCCTCAGTAGCAGCTGTTATTAGAAGACTGTCTGTGACCAAATTGCCAAGGGTTCTATACAAACGTTTGTCTTTCAGTTCGGATGAACATTGTTACACAACAAGACATCATGCTACGGAGGGTAAATTCACCTTACCCAAAGTGAAAACAAACAAGATGAAAAGTACGGTAATGTTTAGGGCCGTGGTGATATGGAATGCTCTGCCAGGACATATTATCCAAGAACAGAACAAATACAGATTTAAAGAGCTATTGAAAGATTTAGTCAAACAGCCTCTATCTAGCTGAAGCTATTACAATCAATTAGTGTTTGTGATGATTTACTTGAAATATCTTCAGTCTGCTTGTGAATTGGGAACTGTTTCTGTAAGTTAAGGTAATTATGAGGAACGTATGTTTTTGAACATCTGATTATTTCACAACTATGGTTAATAGCTACACTGTGGAAATGAATAAGGTCCAGTAATATGTATATGTTGTTTGTATTGTTTATGTATTGTTGTTTTGTCTTGTTTTGTCCTGTAGATCGGTGTGAGTTGGTGTGGTTATGGATGTTGTTATTGTGTTTATGGTGTGAATGATGTGTTTTTGTATTTATCGATTGCAACGGACAGTTCATCTGTGAAGGTCGACTCCAGGAAGAACAGCGATGGCCTTTGCCAAAGCTAATGGAGATCTGAATATAAATGAAATGAAATGAAATGCATTCTGGGAGAGTTAAACTGAGCCGCTCAGCCTGAGACAGCAGAAAATGTCAACACGTCACCATGACCCGTTTTCTTATTTCACTGGCATTTAAGAAACGTGTGTGTGTGTGTGTGTGTGTGTGTGTGTGTGTGTGTGTGTGTGTGTGTGTGTGTGTGTCGCTGCTCACCCATGATGGTGACGTCGTATTCGATCTGGAACAGGGCTTCCTGTCCACACTGGGCCAACACGATGAGGGCGTCGTTGTGGGTGGCGTTGTGCAGTGGGACACCGTCCACGCTGAGGAGGCGGTCGCCAGGACGCAGCGTGCCCTCCCTGAACACACACACACACACACACACACACACACACACACACACACACACACACACACACACACACACACACATGTGCTAATGTTAGCTAACCTGCTGTTACACATATTATCTGATGCCAGTGACGACTCGATGCATTTCATGTGCAGTTCCTGTGTTGTCCAGCAGTGGACACCAGTCTCCAGGTTATCACAGTTTGACAGATTTTGAAAACTAGTTCAACAATTTTGTATGTAATGACTCAAGCAATGAAATGAGGACTCTTAGTTTTATAGGGAAAGATTATTCAGCGTTCAAAAGTATAGTTCATTTTGACTGACATGACATAAACAAATGATAATGGGTAACACTTTATTTTAAGGGGTCCTTGTTCCTGTGTATCTACCTAATTAATTACAGTGTAATTACCTATGTAACCGTATGTAATAACATGTACTTACATTGTAAATACATAGTGTATTTTGGTGTACTTACAGGTCCTTGTTACACTTGTAATAGAATGCTTGTGCAAAGAGAGAGGCCACTTTGGCATTTCTTATTACAAGTGTAACAAGGACCTGTAAGTACACCAAAATACACTATGTATTTACAATGTAAGTACATGTTATTACATACGGTTACATAGGTAATTACACTGTAATTAATTAGGTAGATACACAGGAACAAGGACCCCTTAAAATAAAGTGCTACCTGATAAGGTTCTAAAACAGCAGAGAATTGTATGAGAGCAACTGATACATGTCCAAAAAGCATTTGCAATTTGTTCAGAGGAAGGAGAAACTGCTACTATGATGTGGACAAATGACTACATGAACTAATAGTTACAGTATGAGAACTTTCATTCTGATCTGAGAACAGCACCAAAGCGATTGAGAAAAAGTAACAGGTATCGTACATCAAGATCAGAATCTGATATATGTCAACACAAATCGAAACACAAAGAAAAGGATCAAATATAAATATTTAAAATATGCTATGTATAAATATTTGTTATTTACACATGTGTATTAAAGGTGTAGAGGTTAAGTTTAGAGCTGTGGTGCATTCACTGTTTCATATACAGTCAATTTCCTGATTAAAGATACAATTCTACGTTTGGCTGTTTTTTAAAATAAAGGATCTCTCTCTCTCTCTTTCTCTCTCACCCACCCTGTCTCTCTTGATTTAAATTTAATTCCCAGTGGGTGAAGCTAAAAATGGTGGCGCTCCTGGGACCGAGTGCTGCTGTGGATTAACTCTTCTTCTCATATTGGCAGATGAATGGGAATAAAGCAGCATGAATATCTCATTGGCTTCTCTGCACTGACCCACATTCTCAGGATGGTTTTCTTTAGGGGGGTGTCGGATCGGCCTCGGGCCAAAATAACTCAATAAGTCAGATAGAATTTAATCCTGGTCTTGTCTTGCTCTGTCGCTTCAATAAAAACCTAATTTCCACTGAATCATCTGTAGGTGAACACACAGGCCAACCAGGACACGGAATCAGAGTGAAACAGCCTGAAAATGGAGTCAGAGCCACGAGATTAAAAATAGCATCTCTCAGTTAGAAAGTGTAACGTCAGCTGATTGAAGCTGGACTGATCAGAGACTTTATTTCTGTGATCTCTTTCTGTCTGAGCAGCAGCAGCAGCAGAGACGAAGCTCTCAGGCGTGGAAACGTCTGTGAGCTTTAAAGGAACAAGTATTAATTGATTATTTACTACGAGTCTCCAGGACAGCTGCAGCTTCAGAGCGATGAATCATCACCTCATAGCTTTAACCTTTCACACCGATGCTTTGACCAGCTTTATAAAACCACAAACAGCGGACCTGTGACCGCAGCTTCTACAACACTTCAACACTGATACAACAACTGACAAATGATAACTGATCAATTCTGAGCATTAACACAGCAGCAAACAGCTGTTCTCTATCATCCTGTTTACACCTGGCATTTACATGCGTCGCGTATTCAGATTGTGTCTGTAATCTGGATGCACAATATGAACAGATAGCATTTACACCTGGCATTAATATGCATATCCAGTGTCCACATCGAGATCCCATTGACACCTGTACTTTCACGTTGTGGTCAAGCACTATACGATTGCAATCCAATCACTGAAAAGGCATGTTACAGTAATGCCAGGTCTAAGGGTGTCAGTGAACACAAAGTCAGTCATGGCGTTCTGAGGCCACGCCCCCTCTGTGTGTGATGTCATCTGAGTGTGGTGGTGTGTGCATGTTAAAGCAGAAGTAAGCGATCCGGTCGTTTTGGCTAATGCTGCGTTCCAGGCAGGCTTTTGAAACCGTAAATTACAGCTTCAAGTCACGACTTACGACTTTGTAGCGTTCCAGGCAACCCGTAACTCGCGTTTCTCCGACCTGTTTTACCTGTGAAAGTCACTATAACGGCCACTCGTAACTTCTGACCCGTGAACTCGTACCAGATCGAACTGGTACGACTTCACAGGTCGGAAAAACACGAGTTACGAGTTGCCCTGAACGCACCATAAGTTCTTGTCAGCCGACGGAGTTAGCAGCCCCCGCCCTCGTCATGGATCTATTGGTCCTCGTCCCTACGTCACCACATTCACGCGCATCCCTTGGCTGCAGACACAGAGAGGACTGCCCCTTTATGCCGTTCTCTCTCCTCATTGGATAAAACTTGTAGGATACAAGGAAAGTTTTCTCCTGGGCTCAGAGCAGAGCAGAGTGACTGACAGACCCGTGTTTCAGTCCAAACACTCTATAGAAGTGATTGCTGTCGGAAGATACAACTATTTAAGACTTAGATTAACACAAAAATATCGCTTACTTCTGCTTTAAGTGCAAGATGTAGAAAGGCCTTGGACAGAAAGATGAGAGCAGAGCTCAAGAGACGGGAATGAGGCAAGATAGTAACAGTCTGTGACAAGTGTGTGTGTGTGTGTCAGAGCCACCTGTCTGCTGGACCTCCAGGCCTCACATAGGTGACCACTAGGGGGCGGGATCTGTGCCAGTCCTCTTGTGCCCCACCTGGAGGAGGAGAAGAACAACCACAGTGGATCAGACAACTTCACATCCTGATCAGCTGTGTCTATCAATCAATCAATCAATCAATCAATCAACCAATTTGTTTATTTCGGGCATGTCAATTTAAATCATCATCATCACACTTCATCTTAGTTCAGATAATACAATACACATGGCCGAAAGGGAAAGCGGGAGAAGCAAAAGCTGATCTAGTCCCGCCCCCGTTACCCACAGAATAAAATCTTTATCATAATCTTTTCTTTTCTTTTTGCTTTTTTTTACATTTTGATATAACATTCTTTTACTTATGACATTTTGACATAACATGTTACAGCAGTAGGTAGTAAACAGAGCTGAAGTTTAGCTCTAGACAGTACATACAGATTACGTGTATGTTTGCACATGTACAAGGCCAACACTGAGGAGCAACAGCAACAACATAAACCACAAAAACATCAACATCATCAACAACAGCAACATTGACAACACAAAACTAAACAATATCAACAACAAATCAACCGCAAAACAAACAAACAAACAAACAAAAAAAACCCTTTCTCTCTCTTACCTCTCATGACAAAACCGAAGCTGCTCCCCTCTTTGTGCAAACAGATGTCGATTGTCTTTGAAATGACCCCTGAGGTGCTGTCAGGTGCTGAGGAGTGGGGGTGGGGGTCGGTGGGGGGGACGGAAAGAGGGACAGAGGGTTTATCATCACGGCTGGAAGTAGAATTATCGACCCAGACGACTCGACTCGACGCCACTGGACCTTTGACTTTACTAACACCAAAGCCACAGTGCCAACACCAACCTGTTGGGGGCAGCTCGTACTCCACCTCCAGCAGGACCCGCTCCCCCACGTTCTTCAGCAGGCTGATGATCTCTTCATGCCGCAGTTTGGTCAGATTGATGCCGTTCACCGACTTGATGTAGTCACCGACGTTAAGCTGGTCGCTCCTGCACAGGGAGAAGAATTTAGAGCATTTATTACATGTTAGACCTGCGGGATCCATGGAACCTTTTCTCCTTGGCCTTCGGATCCATAAGGACTTCTGATCCTGGCTAGTTTTTGTTTAAATATCTATGTGCACTGTTGTCTATGACTACTGTAGCTGTGCACATTTGCATTTGCGTATGTGTATGTATGCGCATATGTCCGTATATGTATATGTACATACATCTGTGTGTGAGAATGTGTGATAGTATGCATGTCATCTTGTTTCTTGCACATGCATTTGTCTTTGTTTCTGTCTCTGCTCTGTGAAGCACTTTGGACGACTGTCACAGGTCTTTTTAACTGTGCTATACAAATAAAAGTGAACTTAGGTCTGGGTACGGTGGCCCTGAGGGCTCAACACACCAGCAACACCACGACATGTGTGTTGCAGTGCTTGACCTTCAGGGCCACCGTAGATGAACTACTATATCAACACTTTGAAAAGTATATATATATATATACTGTATATATACAGCTCTGGAAAAAATGAAGAGACCACTTTGAAATGTTCCTCTGGTTTTACTATTCATAGCTATGTGTTTGAGTAAGATGAACACACTTTTGTTTCATTCTATAACCTACTGACAACATTTCGCCCAAATTGGAAATAAAAAAATAATCATTTAGAGCATTTATTTGTAGAAAATGGCAACAGATCAAAATAACAAAAAGATTCTGGTGTTTTCAGACCTTGTATAATGCAAAAAAAAACGAGTTCATATTCATTTTAAAACAACACAACACTACTTTTTAAAATTAGGAAGAGTTTAGAAATCAAAATTGGTGGAATAATCCCAATTCTTAATCGCAGCAGTGATTTTATTTATTTATTTATAATCTTTCTTCCTCATTAAATATGATTTGGTTCAGGTGATCAGCTCAGTAGAGTGAGGTGCTTGTGTTGGAGTTCAACAGACACTGGAATCGATGTAGAGAAGCTGATTTATTAAGAACATTTTGGAGTGGTCTCTTTATTTATTTTTTTCAGAGCTGCATATGTATATATATATATATATATATATATATATATATATATATATAAAACCCTGTTTGTAGGGTCTGGCTCTACCCACCTGGCTGCAAGTCCTCCAGGACGCAGGTTTGATACCCGTGGTTTCCCGTCCTTGTCGGTTCCTCCTGAGATGGTGAGGCCCAGTGTGCTGCCTTCTTTCTTCACCAGCTCCACCATGGTCACCCCCCGCAGAGCTTCTAACCAGAAACACACCCCCACACACACACACACACACACACACACACACATATACACAAACAAACACACACACACACACTCGGACACACAGAGAAATATGTGTTTAGCGTTCTCTGTCCTTAGTCCTAGATTAAAACTAAAAGTGAAAGAGGCTGGAAGTGATGGTCAACAGCTCTTCATACTGCAGGTTAGGGTCAGAGGTTGTGTGTTACCAACTCACAGACATGGGAACATGAATGAGACACAAACTGATGTGAGTTAAGAGGGTTGAGCTGATGCTCAGTGACTGATGCTGAGGAGATCCCTCCTCCTGCTGTTCAGTCAGTGATTCTGCTGTTGGTCTGGATGATTTTCTTCTTTCTTCAGGTTCATTATTATGAATATTATGGTGAAACAAACAGTTGTTTTCATTTAGCATCAACTGAAGCAGTGGCAGCTTCAGCAGCAACTTCAGCAGCAGGAGTGAAGGTCACATCAGGTACAGTAGAAGCTCAGTGTGCACACACATACACACACAGGTGAGAAAAGGCTTCCGCACTGCAAAAACCCAAAATCTTTCCAAGAATATTTGTCTTATTTCTTGTCAAAATGTCTAATTTCTAGTCAAAACTAATCTCTTTCCACCTAAAATAAGACTCATCACCTAAAAATTAACTTGTTTTTAGATCATTTTCATTTGTTTCAAACAAATTTTCACTTGAAATAAGTAGAAAAATCTGCCAGTGAGAGCAGGTTTTTTGTGCTTGTAATAAGAAAGAAAAACTTGCTCCATTATCAGATTATTTCTAGTGAAAATCTGCTTGAAAGAAGTAAAAAGTGTCCAAAAAAAAGCAACTTTTTATGTGATGGGTCTTATTTTAAGTAGAATGAGATTTGTTTTGACTAGAAATAAGACAAATGTTCTTGGTAAGATTTTGAGTTTTTGCAGTGCGTGAGATAGATTATGTAAATTCTCTGGGAGACACTCAGGATCACTGAGATGCTTCACACCACAGTTATCTCTGGTGGGTATTACCACACACACACACACACACACACATAGTACAAAGACAGAAAGAGTACGATCAGTGAGTGTGTGCGAACATTTAATGAAACTCAGATGGGAACGGGTGAAAGACACAGAGAGAAGACAAGGACACATCCAATAACACATACTAGTCTACTTGCCAGCCCATAGGGCCCCATTGTGAACCCGGAAATGTTGAGTACCCCAAAGTTTTATGTTAGAAATATATAGTATGGATCCCCAGTATTCAGAAACTGCCGGATGCTAACTTATATGTATTGGGCAATTAGCATAACAGACATAATTAGCATAAATTAGCATAATTGCCTATATGGGCAATATTTCAACAAAATTGACTTGGCTGATCTGGGCAATATTGGAGTGGTTTTAGGGGTTATTGATGATGCTGAATCCATTTCTGACATTTTCAAAATTCAAAATGGCTGTCTAAACCGGAATTGACCAGATTTTAACCGCCAGTGGGTCGATTTTGATGGATTTCAAATCTGGTCACTTCCGGTTTAGACAGCCATTTTGAATTTTGAAAATGTCAGAAATGGATTCAGCATCATCAATAACCCCTAAAACCACTCCAATATTGCCCAGATCAGCCAAGTCAATTTTGTTGAAATATTGCCCATATAGGCAATTATGCTAATTTATGCTAATTGCCCAATTTATATAAGTTAGCATCCGGCAGTTTCTGAATACTGGGGACCCATACTATATATTTCTAACATAAAACTTTAGGGTACTCAACATTTCCGGGAACTCATTGTTGGCAAGTAGACTATACAGACAGACAAGCACAGGCACGCGCGCGCACACACTCACACACACACACACAGAGCTGCGTTGTAGTACAGATGCTGAAGACAGTCAGACAGGTGTACCTGGTATGCTGTGTCTCCTCGAGGACATGGTTGGCTCTGGTCCGGAGATGTCCTTGGTTTTTCCGTACGGCCCGTCATCTGTGGAGACGAGAGACAAATATCTTATCAGGGGCTGCCTTTTGTTAGAGCTGCCAGTGAACGCCTCATAAACAGACCCCCCCCCTCTCTTTCAGTCTGCTGGTGGTGGTGGGGATGACAGTTACTGCAGAGGTGTCGTTAAGTTATATAATGGTGATGCCCACCTCCCACGGCACCGAGGCCTCGAACATAAACTCTGTCAGATTCCAGATAAATACTATAATATAGTTACAGTAATATTTACACTACAGTGAGTTCCAGCTAAACCGGTTTAAACCAGCTCATCATCATTCAACAGCAGAGTTTCATGTTTGCCATGATTCGTGTCCTGAGCTCAGCGTGCTGATTCTGCTCCACCACTGAGACTCAGACCGAGCAGCAGCAGCAGCAGCAGCAGCAGCCGTCAGCGAGGGTGCAGCTGTAGGCGGGGGTCAGGCTAAAAAAAAAAACTTAAACTTCACCTCCATGTAGGGATGTCACAATTACTTGTTTTCACAATTAATCGCGGTATTAAACACTGCAATTAATTGATCGCAAAGATTCCTAAATACCGTCACTTTGCAAAAAAAGATTATGTATGAACCGTGTCGGCAGATGTTTAGTTTAGTTTAGTTTATTTAGATCCCCATTAGCTTTTGCCACGCAGCAGCTATTCTTCCTGGGGTCTTTCCATCATAATAAATGACAAATACAAACCATTAACACACAACACATTAATACATAAAACAGAAAATACATACAGAAAACACATACTCAATACAAAAACAAAACATCCAAGACAAACACTTAACATATGTTACCCGCTCCTACATTGAATCACTACACAACAAGGATACCAGGACCCAATTTACAAATAGGCTACTAATGGTCAAAATTGCGATCAAAATAATAATCTCTTAGTTTCATTTTAAAACTAATCATGTTTCTTTGTTGTATAACATAATTCGGTCGGGCATTCCACTCCTTCATAGCTCGATATAACACTGTACCTTGAGAGAGTGCGACTTGGTGTGACGCCAAAGTAAAGGTGAATGCACAGATACTGGTCCATTCACCTAACGTAACATTGAATTAGTAGGAATTTAAATGCTAGAGTGTCATTTGTAATTTAAAAAAAAGATTAAAATTAACTTAAACATTTGGTCTCGATGACAATTAATGACTTGAATATTTCAAACACTTCCCCTGGTGGATTAATAATTGGTCATATTTTAATAGATATTTAAAATATTTTATAATTAGTAATGTATATTTGAACTATATTTGATTTTACACATTAATAGTGTTGTGAAATTAATGAATGCATAATAATCGTGATAATCGTAACACTGTGATTATTTCTCTGACAATAATCGTACCAAAAAAATCTATTATCGTGACATCCCTACCTCCATGTGTTGGTGTCAGTGGAAGAGCCAGGGTCGAGCTGACCTCATCACGGCTGCTGCTACAGTACACGCACCTACAACTGCACCTCCACCTGCAAATACACCTACACCCACACCTCTGCCTACACCAACACTTCACCTACACCTGCACCTGCAAATACACCAACACTTCACCTACACCTGCAATTCTTTTTTCAAATAATAAATCATGTTTCAGACGTAAATCCAGTACGACTTCCGCACCTCTGCTCCGCGAGGTGTCACTGTACTGCTGCCTCAGACAGTGTGTTGTACATGCAAATATGTTGTTGTAACTTGCACTTGTATAAAATGGCATGGATAATTTGAATTACATTGTTTTGACTCAGTTTGTCCCAAGAATTATCACTATCATCTGATGTACATACAACTCGGATTTTAAGATGCATAATGCCTTTTACATTTTTCAGTGAACTATGTAGAATATCGTAGAATATCGCAATATATCGCAAAATTTGGATATTGCAATATCGTATCGTATCGTGACTCAAGTATCGTGATGCGTATCGCATCGTGAGGTCCTTGGCAATACCCACCCCTAATTCTACAATCTGTATTCAGCACACAGACACATACACAGCTGCAGCAAGAGTAAGGAGTGTGAGTGTGGTTGTGCGTGCGTGCGTGTGTGTGTGTGTGTGTCATGGCTGATGGTTTTGTCTGTCTGTGTTAGTAATCCTCCACCTGCGAGAATGTCCTGAGTTTCAAACAGACAGTGAACACCTCCTGGGGAAAGTAGGCGGAGCCAGTTTACTCAAAACTTTTGGAGCTGATGGTCAGTGAGAGGAAAGTAGAGCCTCAGGCCCAGAACAGCCTCACTGTTACACAAGCACACACCACTCCTCAGCAGGACGTGTGTGTGTGTGTGTGTGTGTGTGCCTGTGTGTGTGTGCCTGTGTGTGCGCACTGTCAGGATAAAGACCGTGGACAGGCTTCGGGCTCCTGGCAGACTGAACCTGGGTTTGATCTGTCAACCAATCACATGTCAGACGACCTTTGACCCCGCCTACATCAAAACCCTTCTTATCGTGAACCAGGGATCTGCACGGTTACCCGAGTACCCGGTTACCTGAGTACCCAGGTACCCGAGTAGGCAATCTACTATCCGGTTATGAATTTATTACCCGGTTAACCTAGGATTAAAAAAACGTTATCTCTACATCATCATGCCGTGGTTCGGCTTTTTGTAGTGTTAAACAGTTTCGGATCAAGCAACGTGATTTTCTGCGAGCCTCGGACTTTCAAACCTTTTACAAGAATCTGTGGTGGTTCCCTCGGCGTAAACCGTCGGGAGGGAGACGACAGGTGTCATCAAGTCTGGTAGAAAATCTGCTGCTTTCAGTTTACAAACACTCTGAAACCTTCCCAGTTATTTCCTGAGATGATGCGAGGCAGAGAGGACCGAAGGCACCAAAATGTAGTGTGGACTAATAAATAAGCACCGCTAATGATTTTTAAAAAAGAAAAAAAAAGTTTTCTCCTCCGAGGCAGCAGCGGCATAAATTTATTCCCCGGCATAAAGATGCACATCTGGGGCGGTGTTTGGCTCGGTTGGTGGAGCACCCGCCCCATATGTTGAGGCTATAGTCCTCCCTGCAGGCGGCCCCGGTTCGAATCCCGCGTCGGACGGCCCTGTCCTGCGTGTCATTCCCCTCCTCTCTGCCTCCTGTTTCCTGTCACACTCTCAACTGTCCTATCTAATAAAGGCATAAAAAGCCAAAAAATATACTTTAAAAAAAAAAAAAAAGAAAAAAAGATGCACATCTGCCCCGTATGAGCATCTTAAACTCCATCTCTACTCTTATTATCCACCTGATATTTAGTCTGACGACGCTGTGTGTCAGTGATGCGACTGTCTGACTGTCAGAGCGCATTTATGCACCGGCTGCGCTCTGTCC
Organism: Trachurus japonicus; assembly: GCF_045865225.1. NCBI lineage: Eukaryota > Metazoa > Chordata > Actinopteri > Carangiformes > Carangidae > Trachurus > Trachurus japonicus. The sequence goes on from NC_140911.1 coordinate 19,578,918, forward strand.
GTCAGACATGACGTCATTTTATTTTTTATTACAGTATTCAGTTACCCGGGTACAACAAGGTTAGGATACTCGGTTAGAAAATTATTCGAAATGCCCATCCCTATCGTGAACCAGAAAAGACGTTTTGAAAATCTCCGACATTCAAACACTGTGAACAACAACGTCGCAGGAACTTCATGAAGCTGCGGCTGAGAAACAAACAGACATTGTTCCTTCTTCAGACAGCAGCAGTCGTTCGATCAGACGCTCTGATCGATGATCGTCTGAACAACAGGAAGTCAAACACTTTTCTCTTCTGTGACTTCACAACAACAGAAACAACAAGAACATCAAAACTAGAACCAGAACCTCACATACTGTATGTCCCATCAGTTTCTGACATTACCGTGACCTTAACCTTGACCCAAGACCCCAAATGTTCAACCAGTTCGGTCTTGAGTCCAGGTGCACATCCAAACATAGAGAAGATCAAGTCACTGAGACATTAGTTCATGTTTTAAGAACAAATGACGCAGGTCTGACAGCTCTGAATGACATCACATGAATAACTTCCTTCTTGACTACGACAACTAAGTCACCAAGCAACAGGACCTGACTACGGGCCATAGCAACGAACAGGGCCGGCTCTACGCAGGGGCAAGAGGGGGCAGCGCCCCCTCAAATAAATGTCTTGCCCCCTCAAATCCAAATTTTAGAAGTTGAGAAAGCACATTTTAATATACTCAAAAAATGTGTATATTACAAGTTGACAAAATTATCTGCAGTAGCACAAAAACCTGCCAAAAAAGGGACACTGTTCTTTTCTAAAATGTTCTGTTATTTTTTTCTTTTTTCTTTTAGTATTCTTAAGACTACCTTTCAGTTTTGTAAATCTTGACCATAGTAGACCCCCCCCCCCTTCTCAGAGTACACCAGAATGCTTCACTCACATTTTAAAATCACAAACATTTTCTGGGGGGAATGCCCCCAGACCCCCCTACAGAGGTTTAGCTACTCACCTTTTTCACCCCCTCTGGGTTTGCAATGCATCTTCAGGTATATGCACCCCTGACCCCCCATATAATGTGGCTCTTTGCATTACGACAGTAACAAATTTGGGCTCTAAGACCCTGGTTGGCCCCCCGGCCCCTAGTTGGACAGGTCTGAAGGTCGAGGCCTGACAAAGTGCAATCCACTTCTCCAGGTTGGAGTTGGACACAGTCAACAACCCAATTCAATGAAGTTACTATAAGCACGGAGAAAACAAAGTGCTGGAGCTTGATGTGTTCACATGATGCCCCCTTCACATTTCTGACCCCCCCTCATATATGCTGCCTAGAACCGGCCCTGGCAACGAACGACCTGTGGACTTGTTACAGGCGACAAAATGAAAAATCAATACAAGTTATTTATCAAATGTCATTCATCAAAGTTAAAAAAAAAAATGTTTTATTCAAAACACGTGGGACACTGCCTGGTCGTCATGACAACAGTGTCAAGCTGCGCCTGCCCGGACACGACTCAGGATTTGTCGGAAAAACAATAACGATGATTTAAGTCGTCAGTACAGAGAGAAGTGAAATCATTTCTCTTCTCTACTTTTACCCACAGAGGCGACAGAGAAGAAAACAATGGATTTTATCATTTAGGTACAAAAACATGAAGTACAGAAAATTCAATCTGTGTGCAGGTACTCGTGTATGTGTGTGTGTGTGTGTGTGTGTGTGTGTGTGTGTGTGTGTGTATGTGTGTGTTCGAGCTGTGTGAGGTATTGAATGCCAAGGCGTCTGATTGCGGTCATTATGATGCTGAAGCTCACGAAGATGTGTAATTAGCTATTGTCCATGACAACGCCAGCAGAGTGTGGTTATCTCTCTCTCACTCACACACACACACACACACACACACACAGGGGTAAAGACAGACAGAGAGAGAACAAAAGACGAGGATGTGCACCAGTGATATATGCAAAGTAAACACACACACATTTACCCTCTTTTATACACACAGACAAACTCTGAGCACACACACACACACACACACATACACACACACACACACACACGCACACATACACACACACACACACACACACACACACACACACACACTCCGCTATCTCTCACCCACACACATATAGAGCCGCTATGGATGGAACAAGCAGTAATTAGGACGGTTAATGGCTTCTCTCTGTTGTGGTTAATTGCAGCCTGTATGGATCTGGTGAGGGGGTTGGAGTGAGGGGGGGGGGGGGCTGGGGGGGGGAGGGATCATCACCACTTTAGCTCTAATGATCTCCTTCTTTTCTCTCTGAACTTTATTCGTGTAAAACTTTGGGCCGTAATGATGTAGCACTCTGATTGGTCGATAAGCCTGCATGGCCACATGACGAATCACAAACGAAACAGCTGCTGCACAATCTTTTACTCTGCTGCCTCCCCCAGTGGGCAGAGCTTCACCTGATTATAACACCGCCCCCCCCTCCCTCTCTGCTAACTCCTCCACAGGTAACAGCTAGCGCGTTGTGCTGCCTGCTAGCATGTGTGTTAGTCAAACACACAGTGAACATACAGTTAGCGGTGATGACGCAGCAGCTTCTTCCTCACAGATCAACCTGACTCGAACAGAGGAACACGTCTAGTGGCCCCACCAGGTCTCCTAGTGCAGGTGATTCATGACGACACCCCCCCCCCCCCCCCCCCCCCTAATTTCTAATGTGAAGTTTTAGGGTCACAGTGAGACGAGCAGCAGATATACGAACGGCCATAATCAATATGATCAATTATTAGAGTTCCTACACATTTGAAATGTCCAAATTCCATACTTTTTCCAGACCCTAATCTCCAGACTTCTCGGTAAAAAATTCAAATAATTTGTGATATTTAAGTAAATAGATGTGCATAATATTTAAAAAAAGCCATGCAATTTATCTTGTTTTCATTCTGAATGTGTATGCCATTATGCAACCAAATAATTTCCAGGTGATTGTAGCTAAGTACCATAGCACATACAAAATAGTTAACCCAAATAAAATCCAAACCTGGAAATGTATAAAATCAAATTCCATACTTTTCCATACTTTCCATACTTGCATAGGAACCCTTAATTATTAGCCCAAAGCTACTGAGAGCATCGGTAACCCCCGACCTTTAACCCCCGACCCATCTGACACCAGTGGAGACTCTTTCAAAAGCTTCTTTACAACATGAGAGAAACAACCTGAGCAGCTGCTGTACAAGAAGAGCAAACATCTCTGGGAAACGTAGTTCAGACCAACAACAACAAATCAACTATCAATCTGATCGGTGAAGGACTCACCAACACTGTTCGCCCCAACATCCCTCCTCAGACCACAGAACATGACGGCAGACATCGAGCTGGGCGAGTGACATCCACAGAGAGTATGTGTGTGTGTGAGAGAGAGAGAGCGTGAGAGAGGGAGAGGGGGAGAGAGAGAGGGAGAGAGACTGACAGAGAGGAGGAGACAGAGGAGAGATGTGAACTGCCGAGCGCTCGGGGAGCAGTGGTGGTGGTGATGGGCGCTTACGTTACGACCACTCAACCCGAGAGAGAGAAAGAGAGAAAGAGAGAGAGAGAGAGAAAGAGAGAGAGAGAGGTGCATATTGAAAAGGGAGGAGCAGAGAGAGAGAGAGAGAGAGTGAGTGTAGGATGAGCTTATGAGAGAGAGAGAGGGAGGTGAAAAGAGAGGAGAGGCTGAATTTGGAAAAAAAAAAAAAGGGAGATAAAGTGGTTCCTGCTTGGTTTACATGTTACTGAGTCACTGGTTAAGACGGAGGAGGAAGAGGAGGAGGAGGAAGAGCAGGAGGAGGAAGAGGAGGAGGAGGAGGAGGAGGAGGAGGAGGATGAAGAGCAGGAGGAGGAAGAGCAGGAGAGGGAGGAGCAGCTGTAAGTGTGTAAGTGTCCTCAACTGTGGGAGTGTCTTCAGTAGAATTGTTTTGTCTTTTTTAAGTGACACTTACGTAAAGCAGAAGTAAGTGATATATTTGTGTTAATCTAAGTCTTAAATAGTTGTATCTTCCGACAGCAATCACTTACATAGAGTGTTTGGACCGAAACACGGGTCTGTCAGTCACTCTGCTCTGCTCTGAGCCCAGGAGAAAACTTTCCTTGTATCCTACAAGTTTTATCCAATGAGGAGAGAGAACGGCATAAAGGGGCAGTCCTCTCTGTGTGTGCAGCCAAGGGATGCGCCTGAATGTGGTGACGTAGGGACGAGGACCAATAGATCCATGACGAGGGCGGGGGCTGCTAACTCCATCGGCTGACAAGACGTTATGGTGCGTTCAAGGCAATTCGTAACTCGTGTTTTTCCGACCTGTGAAGTGGTACCAGTTCGATCTGGTACGAGTTCACGGGTCAGAAGTTACGAGTGGCCGTTATAGTGACTTTCACAGGTAAAACAGGTCGGAGAAACACGAGTGGGTTGCCTGGAACGCTACAAAGTCGTAAGTCGTGACTTGAAGCTGTAACTTACGGTTTCAAAAGCCTGCCTGGAACGCAGCATTAGCCAAAACGACCGGATCGCTTACTTCTGCTTTAAAAATGTTGTAGACTCTACAACACGTTTCACCTGTTGGCCCCCGCCCACAGCTGCACAGCGCTCCTCTGGACAGCTGTGCAGCTCTAGAAGAGCTTTCAGCTTTTTACCCAGAGTTCATTCTGTTTCCCTTCTGTATCTTCACACTGACCAGTTCAAACTTGTGTGTGTGTTCACCTCCTCGCTACAGCCACCAGAGGTCACCAGTGGTCACGCTGAACTGACCACACACTCACTCACACACACACACACACACACACACACACACACACACACTCAACTCAACTCAACTCAACTCAGCTCAACTCAACTTTATTTATAGAGCCCTTTAAAACAACCACAGCTGAAACAAAGTGCTGAACATAATGCAACATATGGAAATAAAATAATTAGCAGAAGAATAAATATAAAATAATAATTGTTTATTGCCTTTAAAACAATTTAAAGGCAATAAAACAATTTAGACATAAAACACTACAACAGAGGTAGAGTCTCATGCTGAGTTGAAAGCCAAGGAATAAAATTGCACACGCACCCACACCCAAGAGCATCTCTGTCCTTAGTCTTGTACAATGACTCAGTAACGAAGCAACTAGAGAGAGAAAGAGAGAGATAGAGGTAGAGGGATAGAGAGAGGAGTGAACCCCCCCCCCCCCCCAGTGAGGTCATAGCTTCAGGTTCTTTTTCTGACCGACTGTCTGAACCCATCAGAGCAAAAATACAGCACACGTACTGTAAAAAAACACACACACACACACGCTCCCACCCACCCACACACGGAGTCTGCTGGTTGGATGAGCAGGCGGAGACACTAATAACACTGGTTATTACTCTCTCTCTCTCTCCTCGTGGTCAGTTCAAAGTGGATGCGGCTCGCCCTATGCTGCCTGACCTAGTTTCCTCCCAAACAGCTCGACATCTGAACATCAGAGGTTCTGAGTCACGGGCCGGCGTTGTCTCGTCCAAGGTCTCACACGACACGCACGCAACCTGAAAATCTGTTGTTTTTTTGTTTTTTGTTTTATTATTATTCTCTCCGCCTGGCGACAGAGAGAGAGCAGCGGCCATCTTGTGTTGAGGTTGGTTGCCTCGTTGTTGTTGTAAACACGACGGCATCTTCTTCAAAAGTTCACCTGAGCAAAAGATGAACTGATCAGAGTTCAGTGGTCAGAGGTCAAAGGTCAAAGGTCAGGTGTGACCTCAGACACAGTTTGACACGGATGTTTCGTGTAGCAGGAACTAGTCTGAGTGCAGCAGCAGCACACTGCAAAAACTCTAAATCTTACCAAGAACATTTGTCTTATTTCTAGTCAAAATGTCTCATTATACCTAAAATAAGAAACATCACATAAAAAGTAGCCTATTTTTGACAGTTTTTACTTATTTCAAACATATTTTCACTTGAAATAAGTAGAAAAATCTGATAGTGGAGCAAGTTTTTCTTTCTTATTACAAGCACCAAAAACCTGCTTTCACTGGCAGATTTTTCTACTTATTTCAAGTGAAAATTAGTTTGAAACAAGTGAAAATGATCTAAAAACAAGTTAATTTGTAGGTGATGAGTCTTATTTAAAGTGGAAAGAGATGTGTTTTGAATAGAAATGAGACATTTTGACAAGAAACAAGACAAATATTCTTGGAAAGATTTTGAGTTTTTGCAGTGCAGTGTGAGTGTAACTGGAGGTTTGTTCAATCAGCAGCAAAATGAAAACACATCAGAGGAAAAAACTTGAAAAATAACTGAATTTAAAAAAAAAAACGACAAATTACAAGAGCGATTCACTTCACAGAGTCAGACTCATTAATCAGCTCCTGTTGTTGTTGTTGTTGTTGTTGTCAGAAGCTTGACTCATTGATCAGGCTGTGTTTTACAGTAAAGAGATGGTTCGTGTGTGTGTGTGTGTGTGTGTGTGTGTGTGGTGCAGCAGATTCTGATTGGTTATTGCCCCCAGACGAAACCACACTGAACCAACTGGAAAAAAGCAGCATCTCAGAACCAATCAGGATGAGCTCAGGCCTGGTTACGGTTACGGTTACCAGGGATGTTGTGTGTCTGCGACAACAGGTGTGTGTGTGTGTGTGTGTGTGATGTAGCTGATGTGCATGTGCCCTGGGGGAGTCACGTATAACCTTAAGATGCAATGAAGAATTGTTGTGATATCCTATATAAATCTATCCTATGAAATGAAAATAAATTGTATTCTAATGTTAGTTAAAATATTAATAATACAATTTAAAATCTTTACTACATTTTTGCTTTCTTTATTAAAGGGATACTTCACCCAAAATCGATAATTCACTGATTTTCTACTCAACATCATGCCAAGGAAGGGTTCAGAGAACTTTTGGAGGGGGGTCCGATTGGCAACAGGTTTTTATATAATGGCGGCAGATAGAGTTCACTTTTGAATCGTCCAAAACACACACTATGAAACATTCAAATACCTCCATACTGCTCGTCCGTACTGACCCAAGTGTCCTGAAGCCGCGACATGAAAAAGTTGTTTGGAAAATTTTTATTTATTCTCTGTTTTTATCCTTGTTGTAGCAGCAGTAGCTCCCAGTGGCTGCGCGAGATGCCCAAGATTTGCTGCGAGATGTTCTTCCTTGTTTACATCATCCAATGGTTCACAACGACGATGCACAAACATCAACAGAGCCACTGGGAGCGACTGCTTTCTGAACAACTATTTCATGTGGCGGCTTCATGACACTTGGGTCAGTACGGACGAGCAGTATGGAGGTAGGGATGTCACGATAATAGATTTTTTTGGTACGATTATTGTCAGAGAAATAATCACGGTGTTACGATTATCACGATTATTATGCATTCATTAATTTCACAACACTATTAATGTGTAAAATCAAATAGAGTTCAAATATACATTACTAATTATAAAATATTTTAAATATCTAGTAAAATATGACCAATTATTAATCCGCCAGGGGAAGTGTTTGAAATATTCAAGTCATTAATTGTCATCGAGACCAAATGTTTAAGTTAATTTTAATCTTTTTTTTTTATTACAAATGACACTCTAGCATTTAAATTCCTACTAATTCAATGCTACGTTAGGTAAATGGACCAGTATCTGTGCATTTACCTTTACTTTGGCGTCACATCTGCCGACACGGTTCATACATAATCTTTTTTTGGAAAGTGACGGTATTTAGGAATCTTTGCGATCAATTAATTGCAGTGTTTAATACCGCGATTAATTGTGAAAACAAGTAATTGTGACATCCCTAGTATGGAGGTATTTGGATGTTTCATAGTGTGTGTTTTGGACGATACAGAAGTGAACTCTATCTGCCGCCATTATATGAAAATCCGTTGCCAGCCGGACCCCCCCCTGGAACTTCCAAAAGCGTTCTGATAACTCTGAAACTTCTCCAAACCCTTCCTTGGCGTGACGGTGAGTAGAAAATTGGTGAATTATCGATTTTGGGTGAAGTATCCCTTATATATTCAAGTAACAGATTCTATTCTATCATCACCACACTGAAGGCGTCACTCTCCAGTCCTCATTAGTATAGAAAGACTAGTGTGTGTGTGTGTGTGTGTGTGTATGTGTGTGTGTGTAGATAGAGGGGAACAGAGGCAGAGGTTGAGGCAGTGAGGAAAATGAGTCATGTCAGCTTCTCACACACACACACACACACACACACACACACACATGGGCAATCACATTTTACATTGCACATGGTCAGTTTTCCTCATTCCCCACCCCCCACCCATCGTTCTGTGGGTTTCTGGGTTTCAAGTGCAAATGAATCTACACTCTGAGGATTATGGGTAAGTACTTTGAAGTGGCAAATGATGGCATCCCGTGGCTCAGTGCAGGAGGCAGTGCACACTCATGTACGGAACAACACACACACACACACACACACACACACACACACACACTTTGTGGGCAGCTGGTTAAGAAAACATATGCAAACATGTGTCTACACCAACAAGCCAAACACACTCTCTCTTACACATTTACACTCACACACACACACAAAGACTGACTGAATTACTATACCACAGGTGTTCCTAAACAACGCAAGAGTGCAGGAAACAGATGAGGCATTAAAGTAAATGTCACACTGTTAGTTAAAGCAGAAGTAAGCGATCCGGTCGTTTTGGCTAATGCTGCGTTCCAGGCAGGCTTTTGAAACCGCAAATTACAGCTTCACGTCACGACTTACGACTTTGTAGCGTTCCAGGCAACCCACTCGTGTTTTTCCGACCTGTTTTACCTGTGAAAGTCACTATAACGGCCACTCGTAACTTCCGACCTGTGAACTCGTACCAGATCGAACTGGTACCACTTCACAGGTCGGAAAAACACGAGTTACGAGTTGCCTTGAACGCACCATAACGTCTTGTCAGCCGATGGAGTTAGCAGCCCCCGCCCTCGTCATGGATCTATTGGTCCTCGTCCCTACGTCACCACATTCAGGCGCATCCCTTGGCTGCACACACAGAGAGGACTGCCCCTTTATGCCGTTCTCTCTCCTCATTGGATAAAACTTGTAGGATACGAGAAAAGTTTTCTCCTGGGCTCAGAGCAGAGCAGAGTGACTGACAGACCCGTGTTTCAGACCAAACACTCTATAGAAGTGATTGCTGTCTGAAGATACAACTATTTAAGACTTAGATTAACACAAAAATATCACTTACTTCTGCTTTAATGACCTTTTACTTCATCAGTACTAATAACTGTGCCATTATTGATTATTATTGATTATCATGTTTACAGAAAATGACCAGTTAGTTATAAACATCTACAGACCTCGTCTACACAGATGGACTGTCTCTATGTCAGTACGACTCTGTCGCTATGTTAATGTCTCTGGAGGTCCTCCTCCTCCTCTTCCTCCTCCTCTTCCTCCTCTTCCTCCTCTTCCTCCTCCTCCTCCTCTTCCTCCTCCTCCTCCTCCTCCTCTTCCTCCTCTTCCTCCTCCTCCTCCTCTTCCTCCTCCTCCTCTCCTCTTCCTCCTCCTCCTCCTCCTCCTCCTCCTCCTCCTCCTCCTCCTCCTCCTCCTCCTCCCTCTCTCTTTCCCTCTCTCCAAGTCGACCCCTTCGCCTGCTGTGCATCTTCACTCTATCACTTTAATAGGACTCAACACTGCAGGACATGAAATCAGGACAGATGGAGACCGAGTGCAAAACAAGAGGCAGAGGAGGAAACAGATGAATAAACACTGGAGATAGAAGGAGGGAGTGAGGGAGAGAGAGAGAGAGAAAGAGAGAGATAGAGGAAGAGGTGACAGAGACAGGAGAGGGTGGGGCTACAACATTTAAAAAGCTCTTTATTGCATCATCTTTGGGGACTTAAAAAATCCGAAGAGCATAAAGAAATAATTTCATCATAAATAAAAAAGTTGAGAGAGCGAAAAGAAAAAGAAGTGAAAGAAACAGCTGAAGTTGATCCACTTCTCTCACTCAGCAGCAGCACACTGATCAGTCCACAATCTGATCACTGATCAGTCCACAATCTAATCACTGATCAGTCCACAATCTGATCACTGATCAGAAACAAGAGAATCAGAGATAATCAATTAAAGGTCAGAGACCGGGCGTTACCTGTTACATTACTGTAACTGCAGCTGTGATCGGTAACAACAGACTCATTGGAGCGAGTCTCAAGCCTCAGTGCAGCATCGTCACGGCCACTAGGTGTTGCATTAGAGCAGCAGCATCAGGCTGCAGGGACATCACCGAGTCTGTCGACCTCTGAACCTGAACAAACTGACATAAAAATACTTCCCTTCTTCCTTTTTGACACCTCAAACATTTTATAATCAAGAATCTCAACACTTACTCCCCTTCTCGCCCTCACCTTCATCACTCAGATTAAGATAAAAATGTACCTTAAAGTCTGAATTAAGGTTTCCTTAACATGGAGAAAGTTTCCTCCATAAGGTTTCATTTTAATATCCACTTAAATATTTAAAGTTTTATCCTTATCTTAGTCTTGTATTTACAGAATCACTTACAGCTGCAGGTTTTCCTCTTATCTAAAGATATGGGAAAACTAACTCTGACTTTGTTTACAGTGACACAAAGAAAATGAATAGATCTGTAACCAGTGTTATTTGACCAGGAGACACCCTGGACCATGATGAAATGATTTCAGTTACCAGTTGCCTGAACTTTCCTCCTTTGCCAAGGAAAGAGAGGTTCTCAGTAGTAACTCCCTCAGCTAGGAAGAAATTAATCCTGAACTTAAGTGGCAAACTTGAGGGGTTTCATGCATCAGACCAGAATCTGAAGCCTGATCATTAGTGAACTGTGTTGATGATTGAATATAACACAGATTTAAGGTAAAAAACTGCCACAGTCACAGCCCCAAGAAAAAAGAGAGCAGGAACAAGAGAGAGAAAGATGTAGCGTTGGAGGAGAGGAACAGAACGACTGAGGATGAAACCTCCTGCAGGAGAAACAGAAAACGACATCAGACAGAAACAGCAGGAAAATGGAGGTGGAGATGGAATGAGAGGGGGAGAGGGGAGGAAGAGAGAGAGAGAGTGAGACAGAGTGCACATCAGCAGGTTTCTGGCTTCTGGAAGTCGGCCGATGTTTGAAATGCAAATTAACCCCAAATCTGTTTTCCTCTCTTCCTCGGTGGAATCGCTGCTCGGTGTCGAGCTCCTACCTGTCACTCCTCCTCTCACTCCTCTCCTCTCCTCTCACAACTCTCCTCTCATTCCCTCTGCTCGTCTCTTTCATTCTGCCTCTTCTCTTTATTTCCTTCTCTAACTGTGTCGGATTCTGTCACCCGGCGCAGCAGCTTCTGTCTCTAATGATTCAGAGGAAGCAGCTGTGGTATGAAGCTGCTCTTCAGGTAAGAACAGGTTTTATGTGTAAAGCCATACATATATACATAGTATATACTGTATATATTACGGTACATACAGATGTTAAAGGTACAAACAGCTGAGACGCAGCGACAACAGTCTAAAATGATATTCTGTCTCTGAATGATGTGTCCTGTCATCTCACCTGTGGGGGCGGGGCCTCCAGACCATCCACCAACACAAAGGCCAGAAGAGAGACTCAAAGTTTATTTCTATAGCACATTTAAAAACAACCTTAGTTGCCCAAAGTGCTGCACAACGTACAAGTGCTAGCAATGTAAATAAAACAACAAAATCATCAAACATAGATTAACAGTAAAATAGGGCAATAAAAACAGTTACTAAGATAAGATAAAACAATTAAAAGCTATACTAAGAGATAAACATAAAAAAGTCAGGGTGTCAGGGTGTCAGGGTGAGTTGAAGGCCAGAGAAAAGAGGTGAGTCTTTAAAAGGGATTTAAAAAGCTCCAGAGTTTCAGCTGCTCTGATGTGGAGGGGTAAGGTGTTCCACAATTCTGGGGCCACAACTGCAAATGCTCTGTCGCCCCCTTGCTCTTTAGTTTAGATTTCTTTCTTAACCTTTATTTAACCAGGCGAAATCAATTAAGAACATGTTCTTGATCTGGGGCAAACCAGCAGTAACTGGTTGCTTGACCTCAAGGCTCTAGCTGGAGCATGATACTTAATGAGGTCAGATAAATAGAAAGGGGCTAGACCATTTAGGCTTTTAAAAAAGAGATGACATCACATCAGTCCACGCTTTGTTAACCTCCAACTGTACATTGGTTCTCATCACTATGGTTTTTGGCTCAGTTTCACACAGATCTTTGTTGTCTTTGTTTTGTTGTTTTTGTTGGCTCACACCCTCCGACACCTCAGTTACAGAAACATAAGTCAGACTCCCCCACCACAGGTTTACTTCACCTCAGAATAATCAGCGTGAGGCTGATTTGCTCATTGTCAGGCATAATGACTAGGGATGTCACGATTATACATTTTCTTGGTACGATTATTGCCAGAAAAATAATCACGGTACTACGATTATTATACATTAATTCATTTCACAACACTATGAATGTGTAAAATCAAATATAGTCAAAATATAATTACATTACTCATTGTTTACACAAAATATTTCAAGTATCTATTAATATATGACCAATTCTTAATCCCCAGCAGGGCCGTTGTATAGGGGAGAAAGGTGGTGATAACTCTAGGGGCCCAGCGCCCAGTGGGGCCCATAAAAAACCCCAGTAGTCTAATCTTTGTATGACTGATTTATTCTGTGTAAGACCCTGACTAATACTCATAGTACACTGTAAAAACTCTACATCTTTCCAAGAATACTTGTCTTATTTCTTGTCCAAATGTCTCATTTCTAGTCAAAACTAATCTCTTTCCACTTAAAATAAGACTCATTACCTAAAAAATAACTTGTTTTTAGATCATTTTCACTTAAATTCACAATAAATAGAAAAATCTGCCAGTGAAAGTAAGTTTTTTGTGCTTGTGCTTTTTTTTGTGCTAATAAGAAAGAAAAACTTGCTCCACTATCAGATTTTTTTCTACTTATTCCAAGTGCAAATCTGCTTGAAAGAAGTAAAAAAAAAAAAAAGTGTCTAAAAACAAGCTACTTTTAATATGATGTGTCTTATTTTAAGTAGAATGAGATTTGTTTTGACTAGAAATTACATTTTGACTAGAAATAAGACAAATATTCTTGCTAAGATACTTGAGTTTTTGCAGTGTAATGCTGCATTAGCATCAAAACAAAGAAGGCTAAATAAAAAATGATAATACATACGTAGTCTAAGAAAAAAAAAGGAAAAGTTAGGGGGAGGGGCCCACTTTAGTATTCTTTAAGGGGGCCCAGAATTCCTAGCAACGGCCCTGATCCCCAGGGGAAACGTTTGAAATATTCAGGCCATGAATTGTTATCTATACCAAATGTTTGCATTTATTTTAATCGTTTTTTGTTTTGTTTTGCTTTTTTTTTTTATTAAAAATGAGACGCTAACATTTAAATTCCTACCAATTCAATGTTACGTTAGTTAAATTGACCAGTATCTGAGCATTTACCATTATTTTTGTGCACATCTGCCAATAAGGTTCCAACATCAAATTTTTGTGAAAGTGACGGTATTTAGGAATCTTTACGATTAAATAATTGTGGCGTTTAATACCACGATTAATTGTGAAAACAAGTAATTGTGACATCCCTAATAATGACAAAGAGATTTTAACTATGGATCTGGAAATTACGCAATAGACCTTATGTTTGACTGAACATTAACAAACAGACAGAGAAACTCAACACAAATAAACACATCAAGGCCTCAGTGCGGAGAAACAGTCTAAAAACCAGCCGACAGGACTCTGTGACTTTATGATGTCACAACAGAGCAGCCAATCAGAAGAGAGGCTCAGAGAATCCTCTCCTCTTGGCTGTTTTCTGTTGTTTCGTTCTGTATATTGCTGTGTTGTTTTGTTTTTTTGGCTTTTTCTTTTTTTTGCAGTCGGCCATGTTATAAAACATTTTGTGACTTTTGACAAAGAAAAGTGATATAAATATATAAGTATCAGTTCCTACATTGTGTTCCCTCTCATCCCTCCTCCCTCCTCCTATTTCATTCTTTCTAAATATCACTCCCCCCCCCCATAACCCTTCCCTGACATAATGAGGCCAGTGAAGCGAAAGTGTGAAGCCTCCCTCCCTCTCTTCTCCACTTTCATTTGTTGGCTGTTTTTCTTTTTCTGTGCTCTTATTGTTGTCAGTGGCAGCAGACTGAGAGAAAAGAGAGAAAGGAGAGAAAGGAGAGAAAGGAGAGAAAGGAGAGAAAGGAGAGAAAGGCCAAACAATGAAGAAAGAGCTTCTTCTTCCTCCAACAGCACTGACACTCCGTCATCACCTCCTCTCTTCCTCTTCTTCCTTTCCCTTCCTCCTTTCTTTCTCTGTTCTTCCTCTCTTGTCCTCGGGGCTGTTTGTCCTCTTCTCCACTCTTCTCCCCCTTTTCTGCACTTCTCTCCTTCTTTCTATTTCACAATCCTTTCTCGTTGTTTTCTTTTCTCCGTGTTTCTTTTCATCTCATTTGACGTCTTCTTCCTCTTCACGTTGTGTTTCTGTCGTGTTGTGTTTTCACCTGTCGTGTTTCTCTTCTCACCTGTTACCGAGCTCAGACGAGTAATGTGGAGTAAATGCAGCTTCGTGTGTTTGTTCTTGAAGACGTGGAGTGTCGTTCTCTCGGTTTCATCACAGTGAAACTCTGTTGTTGTTCAGCCTCTGATGCTTTAAAAGAGTCTGAGGATCCACAGCAGCCTGAGTCACATTCCTCTCATCACCGACGTGGAGCCGAGTGTCTTAAAACTGATGGAACCAAAACAGGCTCATCATCACCAGACTAGTCTGGCCTGACGGAAGTGCGTTGCTGCGATTAGCCTCTGATTGGTCGGAACGAGCCACCCGGCGGAAGTCCCGCCTCCGTGCTGCAGCTTTCACAGTCTGCCCGGTAAGCGATATTTTTTTTTGTAGGATGAGTCCGGGAAAGTCCCGCCTTTCCCGCCGTTCCCGCCTCTGATCGGCTTGATGGGCTCCATTTTCGACTCTGATTGGCTAGAAGGGCTCTCGCCTGATTGGTTGTTTGTTTTGGTTGTGAAACGGCTGTGAAACGCAGGCTGTCGGTAAAGTGTGATAAGTGCCTAGATGGACTCTACCTGGACTCTCTCTACTTACCTGGCCTGTCTAGCCTCTACCTGGTCTTTTTACTAAACTTAACCAACTCCTTTCTTCATTGCCTAAACCCAACCAATGGCACAATTACACTTCTCTCAAACTCTAAATGTAAACTTGGAATATAAATTTAAAAACAAAATTTTTTGGAATGTGAAACCAGCGGGGATCGAACTCGGATTCACCACACCGCAGGCGAAAACGCAAACCGCTACGCCATGGCCTTTGATTACATTTAATACTTCAGTTGTGTGTATTTTAGTTTACTACAGTACTGTTGTGAGATGACGTCAATCAGAGGAGAATTCATCCAGCCAATCAGAGGCGGGGAAAGCGGGACTTTCCCGGACTCATCCTATGAAAACAAATATTGCGCCCGTTAAAGAGAAACATCAACAAACAACAACAGGAACCGAACCATGTTATCTATTATACATCCGTGTCTTGAACTGAACAGAGGAAGAAATATCCGTCAGCAGTTGCCGACCGCCGTTACACCGCGGACCGAAATCCAGTTCCAGCGCACCGTTGCTACGGCGTTGCTACGGCGCCGATCACAACGATTGTGACTGGTTGAAAGAATTCCAAACGGCCGGAGTGTTTTTTTCTCTGATCGCAGAATCATAGGTGGAGCAGCCAGACTCTCCTTCTTCTCTGGAGGAGGGTCTGGAGAGCGAGACCATCAACAGACAGAACGGAAAAGAGAAGATGGAACTTAACTGAACAGAACAGAACAGAAAAGGACAGACAGAACTTAACAGAAAATAACAGAACAGACAGAACAGAACAGAACAGACCCAACAGAAAAGAAAGAAAGAGAAACAGGGACAGAAACAGAAAGAGAAACAGGGAGAACAGAACAGAGCGCAGACAGAACAGGCAGTACAGAGGGAACAGAACAAACAGAATACGGCAGAACAGACTGAGACGTCTGAACCTGGTTTCTCTCCATCAGCTCCACTCATCCTGAGTTGGAGGTGGTTTATCTCCTGAACTAACGACAACAGGGTTGATGAGGGTGAATTTCATTTTTATTTGTTCAGTTAGGAGCCAAAGAATGCATATTCTTTCTCTTCTTCTTCTTCTGATGCTGATGTTGAGTTGGCTCTTTAACGTGGAGACTTTCATTCATTTATTATTAATAGGAGACGCTTGGCGGATTGATTTGACCTCAGCGTTATTTTGACGTCTATGTCTCTGACGTCTATCAGAGACTGTACAGACCCCCACACCTTCAAATCACCTTTAAAAACCCACCTTTTTAAACTGGCTAAATTAAACTTGTGTATCTTGTTCTCGTATTTTAACTGTGATAATTTTCTGCATTGTATTTTAAATTGTGTTTTTATGTAAGCGTCTTTGAGCACTTGAAAAAGCGCGTTACAAATAAAATGTATTATTATTATTATTATTATGTGTTGATGTTAAGGTGCTGTTAAGGCTCACTGTCCATCAAAAATCAACCAGCATGGTGTCACTGAAGCTGGTGAAACCTGGTGAAGACGCCACATCTCCAACTTCACACACACACGTGGACAGATGCCCTACTATACCTCCCTTGATTTGCACTGAACAACAGTTTAACAGCTCAACAGAGGATAACATCATTCCTGTTGCCAAGCAACAAAGTGTGACAACAACTCATGAGCTTTTACCGACAACAACAACAACAACAACAACAGCAACAACAACAAAGATGTCCTGTTTTTCCATGATTGATCTACCTCTTCTGGGACTGGGGGGTCAGACCGGTGGGAGGAGCTTGTCAACAACCTGACGCCGGTTGAAGTCTGATCTCTCTGCCTCCTGGACGTACACACACTGCGCTGCTTCACTGATGTTTCATTTAACAACGGATGAATAATACAAGTTGTTTTTCACATTTGTCTCAGAGCAGAACGAGTATGAAGAGACTGAGCATCACTTCATCGCTCCTCTTCTCTCACTCCATCCCCTCCCTTTAGTCTCTGCTTGGTTGCAGTGTTGATGGAAGTCAAACACCACTAAGCAGTCTTTGACTCCATCAACAGCTACTTCACATCCTTAGGAAACCAACACGGCTCTGAAAACCACCTGAGAGAACTTGATATTTGCTTTAGAAACAATTTAAAGTCCCCCTCCCGCGACCCTTTTTGGTCATTTTAAAACCAGCTCATTAGCAATGCAGCTCTGGAGGGTGGGCGGAGACTGAGCTGCTCTGCACCCGCCCAGCCACCTCCTCACACCCCACCCCCCCGCTCGCTGACAGCTGGACATTGTACAATTACAGATTCAGCGCGTTTAACGTAAAACTCCACACTAGGATTCGATCTCAGACTGGAACATAGTCCTTGCTCACGGTGCAAGCTGCTCTACCAGGTGAGCTATACCTGTTATACCTTGACAGCTCCACCGAGCTGTCAAGCCTTTCACCTCTGAGCCAGATGCAGAGCGGGGTGGGAGCTTGTAGCACTAGTGCCCTCCCCTGGAGCTGTGACACGTCAGCTCCAGTCTCCCTGAAACTGCCAGTTTGAGTCTGCCGTTGGTTCACAGCAGTTTGAAGGCAGAAAAACTCACTTCCTTTTCTGCTGCTATGTGCTCTAACACAAGAAAAATGCCACAGGAACATGTGAAAAGCACCAAAAACACGATTTTCATGGGAGGGGGTCTTTAACAGCCGGTGCTGAAATCTGTGACTTTAGCACCACGGACAGAGTCGCATTTTCATCAGAGTGAGGTAGAGGATGGAGAGCTCGTTACTTCCTGTGACCCTCCTGATGACAGTCAGAAAACCGTTCACTGTTGTGATTGGATGTAAATGAAGTGACGTGTGCTGCTGTGATTCTGACTTGTTAATGTTTATATCACCACAGAAGAAAACATTACAGTGTCACTCTGTAGCTGTCACTGCTCCTCAACACATTTCCATCCCTCTATTAGTTTCTGTCTCTCTTTCACACCTTGATCCCTCCATTCTCTGTCTTAACTTCCTGCCTTCACTCTGCTATGTCCTCTGGTTGTTAGTTATCACTCTGTTTCTCTCTCTCTCTGTTCCCTTTTGTTTCTCGTCTCTCTGTTGTTTCACCGTCTCCTCCTTTTGTCTGTTGACTCTTTCCATTTCCATCGTTCCCTTTATCTCCCCACATTCGTCTTCTCCCGACTCCATCTTTGCCTCAGTGTCTCGCTCCCATTTTCCCTCCTCATTTCTCTCTCCCTTTTTTTCCCCCACTCCCTCTCTCTCTCGGCTGGAGGTATAAATAGGACTCCTAATAAAGTGCTAATTAATCTCTGGTGACAAAATCAAAGAAAGCACATCTGCATTGCTGAGAGGAGCGACGGAGGGAGGGAGGGAGAGAAGGAGGGAGGGAAGGAAAAGGAGTAGACAGGAAGAGAGGGGGTGGATAGAGAGAAAACAGAGAGGTAGACGAGGAAAAAACGAGAAGACGGATTCAGGCAAAATGATTTTGCAAGGTAGAAGTTTAGAATATTTTTCATCATCGTCATCGTCAGCCACAGACTCACAGTCATCAGCAGGACGGAGAATACGACTGTAAACGGAGAGAAAATAAACGATGAGTGTGAGAGTGACAGATGTGACAGAAATAGGTTATGGGAGGAAAAAGAATAGGGGGGGGGGGGGCAGACGTAATGGGCTGTCAAAGACTGATGTGAGTGAGAAAAGTTTAAGAATAAATGATTTTAAAAAAAGATTAAATGTGAATCACTTACACAGGCTGGACGTTTGTTTGGAGACGGGCCCAATGTGTGTATGTGTGTATGTGGCTGGCGTCATCAACAGTATTAAAACCTGTATGATTCATTCATGAGCATGTTGTCACACACACACACGCTGTCCCTGGTGTGTGATGAACTCTGACGCGTCACATGACCAACAACTCCAACTCAGCTTCGATCTATTACAGCTGACTAGGGATGTCACCATAATAGATTCTTTTGGTACGATTATTGTCAGAGAAATAATCACGGTGTTACGATTATCACGATTATTATGCATTAATTAATGTCACAACACTATTAATGTGTAAAATCAAATATAGTTAAAATATACATTACTAATTATAAAATATTTTAAATATCTATTAAAATATGACCAATTATTTATTTGCCAAGGGAAGTGTTTGAAATATTCAAGTTGTTAGTTGTCATCGATACCAATGTTTAAGTTAATTTTAATCTTTTTTTTTAAATTACAAATGACACTCTAGCATTTAAATTCCTACTAATTCAATGCTACGTTAGTTAAATGGACCAGTATCTGTGCATTCACCTTTACTTTGGCGTCACATCTGCCGATACGGTTCATACATAATCTTTTTTTGCAAAGTGATAGTATTTAGGAATCTTTGCGATCAATTAATTGTGGCGTTTAATTGTGAAAACAAGTAATTGTGACATCCCTACAGCTGACTGAATCCTCTCAAACCTCCACAAACACACACACACACATACAGTAGCTATATACATTCAGAGTGTGATGCTCCAGTTAGAAACATAAACATTAGTATGAACTTTACATCACAGACGAGTCGACCTGCATCATAAGGAAGAACAAGCTGTCAGGATCAGTCAGCAGCCTCGGTGTGAAACAGTTCCTCTTGTAGCTACAGAGATTCAATCCAAGATGCTACAGAGTTACATAATGAAGTGAGAGCAGGTGTCAGTGTCTCCGTGTGCTGCTGCACCTGCACGTTTCACTACAACACTTAGTTTCGAGGTAAGAAAGAGCGCTATCAGGCCAACGATGAACACACAACTGACCTCTGACCTCTGACCTCTGATTTCAATTGGGAAACTTTGACCTTTGATCATGTCACTGCTCTGTGGACAAAGAGGCACAGGGAGAGAAAGAGTTTGTGGAAACTTCTACAAGTGAAGCAGACCCCCCCCCCCCCCCCACACACACACACACACACACAGGGCCGTTGTATAGGGGAGAAAGGTGATGATAACTCTAGGGGCCCAGCGCCCAGTGGGGCCCATAAAAAACCCCAGTAGTCTAATCTTTGTATGACTGATTTATTCTGCATAAGACCCTGACTAATACTCATAGTACACTGTAAAAACTCAACATCTTTCCAAGAATATTTGTCTTATTTCTTGTCCAAATGTCTCATTTCTAGTCAAAACTAATCTTTTTCCACTTAAAATAAGACTCATTACCAAAATATGTACTTGTTTTTAGATCATTTTCACTTAAATTCACAATAAATAGAAAAATCTGCCAGTGAAAGTAAGTTTTTTGTGCTTGTAATAAGGAAGAGAAACTCGCTCCACTATCAGATTTTTTTCTACTTATTCCAAGTGAAAATCTGCTTGAAAGAAGTAAAAAGTGTCTAAAAACAAGCTACTTTTAATATGATGTGTCTTATTTTATTTATTTATTTATTATTTATTTATTAGTTTATTTCATAGGGACAGTGCACCACTAATCAACAGAGTTAAAAGAAAAACTGTAAGTGGGCCAGAGTTAGCCAACAAGGCTAGTTTTCATCCGTTGTCCCTGGCCAGATGTTAAAGGCAACCTAAAAGCCAAAAAAAAAAAGGGCAACAATTAAGTACTTTCAAGACACAACTTACATAACAATCTAGTAATCTATCTAGTAGTAAAAGCTCATAATAATAACAAGTAAAACAGGTAAGAAGTCTGACATACAGCATGACAAAAGCTCATGGCAGCAGACATAACATGCAGACAGAGAGAAGAAGAGCAAGAGAAAGCAAGAGAAGAAAGTACGGCTAGAAACACATGCAAGTAACACACAGAGCTAAGACATTAGCACAAACAATATCAGACATTACAAGGCAGGACATGAAACGGCATTAGGCAAGAAAACCAAAGCTAACAAACAAGCAAACAAACAGGAACAAAACAAAACAAAAACAGGACATATGATTACAAGCATTGAGAAACAGCACAAATAGCCTCATGATTGATTAGTGATTTACATGATTAGTGATTACATGATTGATTATTGATTAACATCTGCTTTAACTGTCTTTTAAAAGAATAGTGAGTGTTTGCTTCTCTAATAGACCCTGGTGTTGAGTTCCAGTCCTGCACTGCTTTTACTGAGAAGGCAGCTTGGCCAAAGACACTTTTTCTCATGGGAACAACACAGTCTCCTCGAGCTGATCCTCTGGTTGCCCTGTCATTGATTGATCTTTGGGTTATGAATGTTTGGAGAGGAGGAGGAGCAATATTGTGCAATATTTTAAAGACCAGGCAGAGATTTGCATACTTTATTAAATTATCCCAACTCAGAAGATCATGCTTTTTTAAAATGAGGCAGTGATGGTGGGAGTTAGGTTTTCGATCTAGGATCTTAAGGCTTTGTTTGTATAGTGTTTCAAGCGGTTTGAGAGTGGTCTTATTTGCTTGTGCAACACTCGTCAAACAGTATGTTAAACGTGAAACAATCATTGCATTTACATAAAGCTTTGCTGCATCCATGGTCATGAAGTTTCTAGTAAATCTTAAATTGGATACACTAAATTTAATCTTATGACAGACTGTCTTCACATGGGATTTAAAGGACAGCTGTTGGTCAATCAGTATGCCAAGATATTTGTGCTTATTTACAATTTGAAGTTTTTCACCCAGTAGAGTTATGTTTGGATCTGGACTCGAAGTTGACTTTTTTGAAAAGAACAGTCCGACTGTTTTACTCGTATTTAATTTGAGGCAAGACTTATTTAGCCATGCTGTGACACCATCCAAAGCCTTGGTAAGTTTTTCTGCGGCCTGTTGTTTTGAGCTGCCATGTGCATATATCACCGTGTCATCAGCATAAAGCTGGGTCTCAACTTCAGGGCATACAGAGGGCAAATCATTTATATACAAACTGAACAAAAGTGGTCCTAAAATGGATCCTTGCGGAACACCAGTTGGACAATTTAGAGCATCGGATAAGTGGTTGTGAACCTTCACATGTTGAATTCTATTGTACAAATATGACTTTATTAACTCAAGGGCTTCGTCTGAGAAGTTAAATGTGGAGAGTTTGGAAATGAGCACTTTATGATTTACAGTATCAAATGCTTTCCTCAAGTCGAGGAAAACAGCCCCAACAACACCTCCCTTGTCCATCATAGATCTTATTTTTTCAAGAAGAAAGCAGTTCGCAGAGTCAGTGGAGTAGTGAGTTCTAAACCCAAATTGCATTGGATGCAATGAAAAGGGGCTGTTATTTAGATGAGATGTAAGCTGTTCAGCTATCCACTTTTCTGCTACTTTAGATATTACAGGTAGAATACTGATTGGCCTGTAGTTAGAAATATCCTGAGGGTCACCTGATTTGTAGATAGGTGTCACAATTGCTGTTTGCCATGCTCTTGGAAATACCCTTTGTGAGATGGACAGATTGATATTTTTTGATATGGGGGAAGCTAATGAGTCCTTGAGGCTCTTAAGCATTGATGTGTCCATTCCGTGGATATCTTTAGCTTTAGACGATTTAAGTGAATTTATGATCATTTTTACTTTGCTCTCTGTGATATTTTAAGTATAATGAGATTTGTTTTGACTAGAAATGACATTTTGACTAGAAATAAGACAAATATTCTTGCTAAGATACTTGAGTTTTTGCAGTGTAATGCTGCATTAGCATCAAAACAAAGAAGGCTAAATAAAAAATGATAATACATACGTAGTCTAAGAAAAAAAAAGAGGAAAAGTTAGGGGGGGGGGCCCACTTTAGTATTCTTTAAGGGGGCCCAGAATTCCTAGCAACGGCCCTGCACACACACACACACACAGCGTCTGTCCCGTTCAGCCGGTCTCACTGTCTGCAGGCTCAACTTCAAAGAGATCACCCCCCCCCCCCTTTCAGTCACACTGTAGCTCATCAATTAATTAATTAACTAGGGATCTGCTTCGGACCGATCAGCTTGTGAAGAAAAAAAAAACTCTCTAGAAACTTTGAGTTATTGTGATCACAGCATCAAATGTGCTGTTAGTCCCTATTGTGCACTTTATGATTTGGCGCTCCTGTTTCCCTGCTTTTATTGGTGCATTCTGTCATTTTTTTTAAAAATATTATGGTTATTATGTCCTATTTCAATTAATCTTAATATTGTATCTGTTCCCACTTTACCTGCCCAGGGACTAACAGGCGGAAATGAGCAATTGTTGCTATAACCTGGCTCAAAGCATCTCTTCTTGTTTTACAAGATTAATGTTTTTTGTGCATTGTCCCTGTTTTAAATAAATACATAAATTCATTCAAAGGCACAACACGTCGTTACCATCTAACTACTCAATAAGTTCACTGGTAAATAACCGCGTTTGATAGGCTAATAATCAATAATCAGCGCAGATAAACTCCTGACGTTACCATACCCGCGAAAACAGCAGCGTCAACACACAGCTGCACTAGGATCAATATGATTATTCATGATGATGATGATGATGATGATAATAATTGATGATTATCAGTGATGATGATGATGATTAGAGGAGCCTTAGGAGCCACAGCAGCAACAAGATGATCAATCAATCACCGATACGCAGCGACTGACTAATCGATCCATCTGTTAAACACACACAACCACACTGTGTCTAGGGGGGTGGGGGGCTCCCTCTCTCTCAGACACACACACACACACACACACACACACACACACACACACACACACACACACACACACACACACACACACCAGAAACAATCCGCCGCTGATCGATGACACGAGACGAGAGAAGCAGAAAGAAAAAAGCAACACGATGAAGAGAGAGAGAGAACATTTCTCCTCTTTTACCTTTCAGCAGCAGCCGACGCTTCAGAATCGCCTGAAGGAAAAGCATCGTCCCCCCCCACGACCCGAGACCCGAGACCCGACTGACGACTGAGGAGGAAGAGGAGGAAGAAGAGGAGGAAGAACTTCTGCCTGCACGCGCGCTCTCTCTCCCTCTCTCTCTCTCCCTGTCTCTCCCTGTTTACTCACAGGGACCCCCCCTCCCTGTTGACACCAGCTAACTGAGACTCTGTGTGTGTGTGTGTGTGATATCTGTGTTTTCTCATGTTCTCCTCCTCATTTTCTTTATGCACTAATTTAATGACAGACCCCCCCTCACCCCACCCCCCCCCCCCCCCCCCCCCCCCCCCCCCCTCACAGTTTCTCTGTGATTATGCAGTAACTGTAGTCGGAGCCTTCGGGACTCCTGATGCCCCAGTTTTATTTCCTTCAGAGTCTCTGTGTCTAGTGGGCTTTTTTTTTTATTGTGTGTGTGTGTGTGTGTGCGTGCGTGCGTGTGTGTGTGTGCGTGTGTGTGCGCGTGCAAAAAAAAGATGAAAGCCTCTCAGTGAAATTCAGCAAATCCTGAATTTTTTCTCAGTAAATCACAAAGTGACCAGTGACACACACAGACACACAGACACACATTTTCATGCAAGCACACACACACACATACCTACACACACACACAGAAGAAATCGGATCTGTGTGTGTGTGTGTGTGTGTGTGTGTCTGCAGCAGGTGTGTGTTGCTCCCTCCCGTCCTGCACTGAAGACTGAAGAGGAGAACAGGAAGTGTTCAACGGCGTAAAAATCCACAGCTGACTTTACTCAGACTGGAAACTGCAATACTTATACTCATACAGAAGATATCCTCAGGGGTAAAGAAAGGGGGGGGGGGGGGGGGTAAGGGGGGGGGTAAGAGGGGTGGGGGGGCTCTACATTGTTCAGCCATTATGGATGTGAACCCCCCTCCCCTCCCCTCCCTGCAGACTCCCTTATTAAAGCAGCGAGTCAGCAACTCTTAAGTGTTTCGCTGTGGATCTGAGGAGCTGCAGAGAAGATAATAGCTCCACACTGTAATGGCCAGGTGTGTGTGTGTGTGTGTGTGTGTGTGTGTGTGTGTGAGAGACACTGCAGTGTGTAGTAGTAGTGTAACCTGTGTAGAGCAGGTGAGGCAGCATTCAGAGAGAATACTAAAGTAACAGGATATAGGCTAAGAAAACACACAGCGAAGTTCACAGTCGAAAGCGAAAGAGAAATTGGCCGAGCTCCCAGGAAAGATAACAGGTCAGGCTGTTATCTTTGGCTTTGTAGCTATGCCAACAGGAAAGACCGAGAGAATGAAGCATCATCTGTGGTATTCCCCACATAAACAACCTCTCAGCAGAGTGAGGATCTGCCACATGGGTTTTTTTTACTAATTAACCCTTTAATTCACTGAGTGGCTCTGAGGCAGCTTTTGAGGTGAGTGTGCCCTTTTTGGGGAATTGAAGGAAAGTGTGAATTGGTGCTCTGCTTCATGGACATGTTTTGCTTAGAAGTAAACAAATCGAAGGTAGATGTTATAAGAGAGAAAGACGCACATACATTTATAGATATATAAAGATGTTGCATTAGGTGTTTAGTAACAGTAATAGATTAGATAATAAGTGGCTCTTGTGAAATGTACCCTAGGAGAATGTCTTTCCTGTTGTTCACATTTTTCCTGTGAGAGCCTTACTTAAGTTTACGTTATCCTCGTCCGGAGTATGAATGCAAGGTCGTAAAACTCTATAGGCTCGATCCTGTCTCATGTTCATAGACGCAAGACATGATGTTAAACACTTACAGGAATTTTTTTTCGATTGCTAACAAGCAGTGGTCGAAACTGAAGTCACATGTTCAAAACTCTTAACACAGCCAGCATTTCCATCAGGCATCTCAGCTAAACAGTTAACCTCATCCCCAAAACGGTGCCTCACCAACAAAACACTTTATACATGTCTCATGCAAAACACCCTGCACTAGCCGTTCTCTCTCATTGGAAACAAACACTGTAGGATACGATAGCTTTCTCTTCGGCTACAAAACACTAACAACAAAGAACATGTACTTCGTCCAAACACTCTTTGAAGTGATTGAATGATTTTTTTCACAAATCTGTAAATCTTATATTATAAAAATAAATACTGCAATTATCTTCTGCACTTTAAGTTTAAGTTATCCTCGTAGATAATATGAATTGCAACAGTAATGAATCTATAGGCTCGATCCTGCAGCATGTTCATAGACGTCAAGAAAATGTGTATGTTGCATAGGTACTTACAGGAATGTTTAGATTAACCTTACAAAAAAATAAAAAGTTTACTGTAAACAGAATGATATTCAGAATCTCCAGAGTTATCTACACACAAAACAGGAGAGGATATGTTAGTAAGTTTCACACCACCCACTGAGTTACAGGGGGTCTCGGCTCGTAGCAGTCTTTCAATCTCACGGTTCCTCAGAGCTCTCTCTAAAAAACCACACAAAAAAACATCAAATGGTGCTCTTTGATCCTGGAATGTCCGTTTGTGAGCTGAAAACTAACCTCACTGTGTTTGGAGTTGCAAAAAAATTTTTATTTATGGTATTCCAATAAAATATTTTTGATTTGACATTTTATATATTTCAATGTTCCTGCGACAGAAATTCCCCCGACTCCGGTCCCCCTGCAAACCATCATTCTGTTTCATGGAGGTATTTGGATGTTTTTTTGTTGTGGTTTTTTTAACAAAGCTCTGGTGTCCTTTGCATTTGAAAATTGTGCACTGTACGTCAAGGTTTTGTAATCAGGTGGGACGGTGGACTTGAAACTGAGAAAAGCCCTTAGTCATGAATTTTGGTGACTGTAGTCACTGAATGCATTTTGTGTGAAAGCTATCCCTTTAAGTGCTTCACATGTTATCCTGGTCCAGGACTTGTATTTGCAAGGTCGTTAAGAGTTTTGGCTCGATCCTGTCTTCAGTTTCGACGCAATGAACGGTTATGTTAGCAATTGAAAAAAACTGTAACAGATACTGTACATGGATTGTTCATGTTATGTAATGTTGAATACGTAATGCCTATTATGGTAAGCTATATCCTTATGTTGGGAGAAGGTGGAGTTTTGGAGTTAGAAAGTATATATGATCATGGTGTTGAGCCATAGGGAAGAAGATCTCACTTTGGCACCAGAGATGCTTCAGGATTCGGCATTTTTGTACACTGTTCTTCTACTTGTTAATAAACTTCTTTTTGAACACAAGTGAAGACGTGTCGGCGGTGATCCCTTCTTTTCATTAACACATCAATATACCACACACACACACACACACACACACACACTGAGTCCATGTGAAGGTTTCTGTCAACTCCCGAGTTGTTACTTCAACATCTTGTTCACAACAAGACGACCTGCAAACAACATGGCCGCTCGCTCTTGCTGTCACCAGCACCGAAACATACAGTAGTAAAGGTTTGTTTCTACCATTTTTAAACAGATGGTGGTGAAATGACGTCTGATGGTGATGAGCTCACAATATTTCCCCTGGACTGGTCAGGAAACAGCTCCTAATACTAATGTTGGTTCCTTTAAAGGACAATTCCAGGCGAATTCAACATGCACCGAGAAGTTTATTTACTTCAAGCAAGCTGACATGTTTGTAAAACTAGATCTAATCCAAAGTCTCCCGGAGTCTCGTGCGAGCCCGAAGTTGCAGTGCTGGTGTGTTCAGGTGCAGTGGGAGCTACTGTTTGTGTCATAAACACAGGAATATCAACTCTTTACTTGCTTCAAGTGTACATTTTTTTCCACAGACAGCGTCAGGTGGCTACTCAAACATGCGCCGAGAAGGTTTTTTTACTTGAAGCAAGTCAAGAGTTGATATTCCTGTGTTTATGACACAAACGGTAGCTTTTCCCATTGCATGTGAACACACCAGCACGGCAACTGGGTCTCGCGCGAGACTCTGGGAGACTTTGAATTAGATCTAGTTTTACAAACATGTCGGCTTGTTGAAGTAAATAAACTTCTCGGTGCATGTTTGAGTCTCCATCTGACGCTGTCTGTGGAAAAAAATCACGGCTTTGAGGGCTGGAAACAGCCTAAACAGCAGAACTTACATCCACTCCCATTCATTGCTGCCGTGGCGATGCGGGGACAGACGCAGCTACCGCAAAACAGGAGCAATTAAACTGAAAATCTTCAGATTCATTCTTTTAGACCTAAAATGATAGGAAAATACACCCCCGAGTTGAATTCGCCTGGAATTGTCCTTTAAGCAGACTCAGCTTTCAACAGGATGTAGTGGGTTCTCCCACTTGTTGGTCAGCAAACATGGAGGTCAGAGGTCACCTGTCTCAGACTGACAGCACAGGTTTATGTCTGTCTCCCCAGACTTCTTTGTTAGTGTTCAACATCTGAGCTGTCAAACAGGCGGCGGTCGCGGTCGCAGACGTATGAAGCTACAAAGAAACAAACAAACAAGAGGTGGTTGTCACCAGAGGGCTGAAATAAGACGACAGCCAGCAGGCGTCATGGTTTCACATATGGAGGCAGCGCTCAGCCACAGAAACTGTCACCAACACAAACTTCACAGGTTTGAGTCCCGGGAAAGAAACAATTCATGTCTGTGAGGAGACGTAGATTCGGGATGTTCTGATGAGACGTCACCATGGTGACATGACAGCAGCTCCGCGTTTCACAGGAACATCTACCTTAACCTGCACCACAATAAAAGTTTAACAATACAAAAACAACATCTCAGAAACTGTACCAGTCACTGTTCATTGTAACAGAGTGATGATTAACGTCAGTGTTGAACTTATTAACATGTCACAGACTAATGAGTGAAACAATCACTGGCACCGTGACGGCACTAATGATGGTCACTGATTCACACAGCCATAGACCAGAGCGGCATTTTTTTACAATGAATCCGCACAGCAGTATTTGTCTATATAATGGTTGTGAATGGTGCTCACTTTTCTTCGTCCAAAAAACATACATACAACATACAAACATAGACTTATTTAATTTTTCTTGGAACAATTTCTCATGTTGGGGCTTCAATACAAGAGGGACATTACAGACGAGCAGCATGGAAGTATTTGGATGTTTTTTGGTGTGTCTTTTTGGACGAAGAAAAGTGAGCACCATTCACAACCATTATATGGACAAATACTGCTGCGCGGACCCCCCCCCCCCGTAACTCCGAGAAGGCACGGAGGACTCTCACAGCCCTTAGTCGACATGAGGGTGAGTAGATAATGAGTGAAATTTGAATTTTGGGTGAACTGTCCCTTTAAGTTCACAAAGTCAGTTTCTGTTTATTTCCCATCAGGCTGTGAGTAGAACTCCTACCATGTTCCTAACCTCAATACATATAATTTTACACTTTCATCTGATCTCCTACTGATAATTATTCAGGGTCAGAACATTCAACAAAACTATGTAAATTCAGGGTCGACTGTAAAGTCTGAACTCATGGCTTCTGTTTAAAGCAGAAGTAAGCGGAATGTTTGTGTTAATACAGTATAAGTCTTAAATAGTCACTCTGCTCTGCTCTGAGCCCAGGAGAAAACTTTCCTTGTATCCTACAACCTTTATCCAATGAGGAGAGAGAACGGCATAAAGGGGCGGTCCTCTCTGTGTGTGCAGCCAAGGGATGCGCCTGAATGCGGTGACGTAGGGACGAGGGCGGGGACTAGGGATGTCACGATTACTTGTTTTCACAATTAATCGTCTTATATAAGTCTTAAATAGTTATATCTTCCGACAGCAATCACTTCTATAGAGTGTTTGGACTGAAACACGGGTCTGTCACAGGTCAGAAAAACGTGTGGGAGTGGGTTGCCTGAAACGCTACAAAGTCGTAAGTTGTGACTTGAAGCTGTAATTTACGATTTCAAAAGCCTGCCTGGAACGCAGCATTAGCGAAAACGACCGGACCACTTACTTCTGCTTTAACTAACGTAACATTGAATTGGTAGGAATTTAAATGTTAGCGTGTCATTTTTAATTAAAAAACAAAACAAAAAAACATTAAAATAAACGCAAACATTTGGTATAGATAACAATTCATGACCTGAATATTTCAAACATTTCCCCTGGGGATTAAGAATTGGTCCTATATTAATAGATACTTGAAATATTTTGTGTAAACAACGAGTAATGTAGTTATATTTTGACTATATTTGATTTTACACATTCATAGTGTTGTGAAATTAATTAATGCATAATAATCGTGATAATCGTAATACCGTGATTATTTCTCTGACAATAATCGTACCAAGAAAATGTATAATCGTGACATCCCTAGCGGAGACTGCTAACTCCATCCGCTGACAGGAAGTTAGCCAAAACGACCGGATCGTTTACTTCTGCTTCAACTGCTCCTCTCCGCTCTCTGATGTTGAAGGTCTCGTCCAAACTGGGCGATGACTCCACTGTAGCTAATCCAGGATGTCCTCCTGAGAACTCCTGACCTCCTCCTCCTCCTTTTCAGGCTCACAGTTCTTCCACCAGATGTCCCTGGAGGGTCTTCCTGTTTCCCTCTCCTCTCACACACCTTCACTTCTCACCTGCTCTCATGTTCCTGCTCCTGCCCTTTACTTTTCTGCATCATCAGCTGCTCGTCATTAGTTTCCTCTCTGAGTCTGACCTGGCTGTGACAGAGTTTTAAATAAAAAACCCTTTTATTAAGACTTATAGCTCAACTCATGACC
This sequence comes from Trachurus japonicus, assembly GCF_045865225.1. Classification (NCBI taxonomy): domain Eukaryota; kingdom Metazoa; phylum Chordata; class Actinopteri; order Carangiformes; family Carangidae; genus Trachurus; species Trachurus japonicus. The sequence continues at coordinate 19,609,497 of NC_140911.1, forward strand.
CACACACTATCCAAGCACTGTACAATGATATTTTAATAAATGGCACACACTGGCAGTTACTGTTCTGACCTTCAGATGGCCTGATATGATTAAGAGAAGGGCACTTTAGACTAAAACATTCATTAGTAGATGACGAGGTCCAGGGAGCTGCAGAGGGACCTTGGGTATTGGAAACAGAACATTATGCTTTCACAGCTGGCGCCTGAGGTAAATCATGTTTTTCCTCCTTACGTGCAGTGGACCAGTAATATTTTTACACATCTTCTGAACATAAATAAAAACTTGAAAGAGAGAAGGTTAAACCCTGTGACAGGGAGAACACTTATATATGTCAAAACGGAGGTAACCCCATGCTTTATTGTGTCCACTCTGTTGTTCATGTTCACACTGTGGTATGTTAGTGACAAACACTCATTAATCCTCTATGACATCGTAATTGATTAATTTATTTTCACCTGTCTCTCCACTCACTGAACCATGAGTGGTTCTCTGAGGTCTCTGATGAAGCTGCCTGTCTGAGTCTGAAAGAAACGTCCTGGAAGTTTTTAAAATCAGCTGAGCCTCGGTTTGAGATTTCCTGTGACTGCCACTGTGAATAATGGATTACAGATTGTGTGGGTGTGAAGGTGTGATGCTGCAGATGAGATGAAGAGAGTCTAATCCTCAAATGGCCACGGCAAGGACACAAATCATCTCAATCGTTTTTACTTTTGCCTCAGTTTAGATTTTGAGTTCAGGTCATTTCAGCAAGAAAGTCTTTAGCTTGACGTACCAGCTGATGTTATGTACAATATAAAGGTAGGAAGATGTTTAAATCAAAGCTCCATAGTGTATAAAGGTAGATGTCTATGGGTAGTTTCATTATAAAGCCTAGGTCTGGGTTTGATATTAATACTGTGAAAGTATCAAAGCGTCAGTCTACAGATAACGGTACTGTATATAACCTGTATTCAGAAACTAGATCCCTAAAACCAGCTGTCAGGACCTTCGTGACCTTGTGACGTCACAACAAAACATTTCCCAGTCCCGGCGACCCGGCCCACCTCGAAGGAAATATGTAGCTTTACAACAACACAGAGGAATCTATGTGAATGTCTAAGTGTTATGAGTCAGTCTGGTGGGATTTACGGTAGAGTGGTTGCTAGGGACTCACTGACATAGTGCGAATTACAGGGGGGTTTGGGGGGCGCGCTGTGTAAAATGTTGACCCCCTGCTCACTGACATACACGTGAGAAGGGGGCGTGGTGTTGTGGGATTCTCTAAAGTGGTTGCAGCTGCTCCAGAGAGAGAAGTCGGGATTTTGGGCCGAAAGGAGGAAGAAGGCGGGAGCCCACGAGGAAGACGCCACAGGGAAAAGGCGACTCAACGACACAGAGAAGACTGAAATGACATCCACCACACCACCACTGGTTTTTCTTTTTGACCCACACTTAAAGCAGAAGTAAGCGATATTTTTGTGTTAATATAAGTCTTAAATAGTTATATCTTGCGACAGCAATCACTTCTATAGAGTGTTTGGTCTGAAACACGGGTCTGTCAGTCACTCTGCTCTGCTCTGAGCTGAGGAGAAAACTTTTCTCGTATCCTACAAGTTTTATCCAATGAGGAGAGAGAACGGCATGAAGGGCTGTGTGTGCAGCCAAGGGATGCGCCTGAATGTGGTGACGTAGGGACGAGGACCAATAGATCCATGACGAGGGCGGGGGCTGCTAACTCCGTCGGCTGACAAGAAGTTATGGTGCGTTCAAGGCAACTCGTAACTCGTGTTTTTCCGACCTGTGAAGTCGTACCAGTTCGATCTGGTACGAGTTCACGGGTCAGAAGTTACGAGTGGCCGTTATAGTGACTTTCACAGGTAAAACAGGTCGGAGAAACACGAGTGTGTTGCCTGGAACGCTACAAAGTCGTAAGTCGTGACTTGAAGCTGTAACTTACGGTTTCAAAAGCCTGCCTGGAACGCAGCATTAGCCAAAACGACCGGATCGCTTACTTCTGCTTTAATAATTACTATTATCTGTTCAAAATATCATCAGTGACACCAAAGCCTGTTCACATCCAGACTAGCAGGATTATTTAACACAGATGAAACTGATGAAAAATGTACAACTTCTTTTACACTAAAATTTAACAATAAAAGACACTAAATGAGTCCAATATGCAATCGGTCCACAGGATAGGGCCAGACAGTTATTATTAATTATTCTTTCATTTCTTTTACCGCAATATTTTCAGTTCCACAAATATATTTTTCATGGATTCACACTTCAAAAAACACACGAGAAGAAGAAAACACGGAGCTTCGATACAACAGAGATGGTTCATATAAATCACGGCCTGATGTTCCCTCCATCTCCTCCTCTCTTCCTCTTCTTCTTCTCTACTCATTTCTTGTCTATTTAACTTTATTTTTCTGGTTCAATCGTGCACAGCAGCTCAGCCTTGTTTGTCCACATGCACAACACACACATGAAGAGGTGCATGCAAGCTGAAGATGCTCTGCCACAGTTAATAAGGATCCCACTGATGCATGCGTGCGCACACACACACACACACACACACACACAGAATAATGAATTCCTAGTGAGCTCTGCTCGACTTAATTAGGGTCGTGGACACACACACACAGAGTTATGCCACAGTTAATGAAGCATACTGGGTAAAATACATGAGGCTCGTTATTCTACGTTTTTATGTTTTGAAAAGAGGAAGAAACGCAGGAAGAATCAGGGCTGATTTCAGACGAACTATCAACATCTAGACGAGCCTCAGGGACTTGGATTCACTGGGCGGAGCTGGTGGAGGTTAAGCCCCCCCCCGTCCAGCCCGAAACCTTTCAAACAACTCAGTCTCTCTCTCCTCTGCTCAAACTCACTAATCAGCTCTTCTTCGTCAAGTCCAAGTGAGCGTTTGTACCAAATGTGAAGAAGTTTGGTCGACGTGTCACTCAGTACGTTTACATGCAGAGCTTAATCGAGCTCGGCTCAAAATTCGATTTTGGCGTCAAGTCGGACTTCTGTCCTTGTCTCAATATACATGCAACTGAGAAAACCGAATAACTGACGGGTCCATCGCCCCCTAATGCGGCGTCACCCGTTGTTTCAGCGGGTTAATACGCCCCCTGTCCTGTTGACTTTTTTGTCACCTTTTTGTTACCTCGTAAAACTGAATAATAAATTCTCAACTGCAGTTCCCGACCAGACGCACCAGTCTGGGCTGGATTCTCTCTCTCTCTCTTTAATAAACACTCTTGCTGGTGGCGCTGTGTGAAATGCATTGAATCGGCGCTGATGTTGGGTTTTTTTCTTTACTTTGCCGGGTTCGGGCGGCTTCTCTGCTCCACTTTGTGCCGTCTCTACTGTTGTGGAGCAGCGCACATGCGTTGTCCAGTTCTACTCCGACTAAGGTGTTTACATGACGGAGAAAATCGAATTCCAATCGCATTATCTGGGTGTCTTAATCGGAGTTCTCCAACTCCGATTTCAGTCGGACTAAGGTGTTTACATGCACTTCAGTTGTCCAGTTCTAGTCGGATTAAGGCAATAATTCGTTTTTTTCAAGTGTCATGTAAACGTACTGACTGAGACATCCTGTCCACGAGAGGGATGAGCTGAAGACAAGATGGCCGCTGTGACTGTCGTCGCCGTAGTGAGGGAATACTGACTGTAGACGTCCTTGAGACTTTATTTTGAAAATAACTTTAGCAGAGTCTACAGACGGGAAAGAGATGGAGGCGCTCCGGTGGGTTCTGATCAAACTGTCCTCAGAAAGCTCCGAGACGAGAAGGTGTGTCTGCGCCTGTGAGTGTGTGTGTGTGTGTGTGTGATGAATGTTTGATTGAGTCAGGGGAGATTTCTGACATATCTGGAGCAGAGACAGACAACATCTCGCTCATTAGAGGAAAAGGAAGGTGAAGGATGGATGAGGAGAGAGAGAGAGAGAGATGATGAAGAATATTACTCAAGGAAAGGGAGAGAGAATAAGAGGTGGAGAGGGAGCAGCGCGAGGTGTATGGAGAGGGAGAGCAGGAAGGAGGCGATCATTAAGATGAAGGAGGGGGCGGAGAGAGGGATGAAGGAGGAGGAGAGATGGGTCCCTGTGTCAAAACAATCAGTCTAACACTGATCTTGGTTCAGTGAGTCAGACTGAGCGTTTCCTCAAACATGCAGGATGTGTTTTTTTTTTTTCTCTTTATGTTCATTTGCACATGCTCAGATGAAGCCGAGGCGATGGTAAGCCTGCTCTTTGTATCTGTGTGTGTGTGTGTGTGTGTGTGTGTGGGGGCGGGGGGGGCAGCTTCAAACGGTGGCGACGGCTCCTCGTGCTCCACGTGGACACGTTAACTGATTCAGCTCTAAGACGCCATGAAAGACCTGTTTGATATTTCAGGAGTTTAATTTTCCCCAAAGCAGCTTTAGGTCTCAGAGAGCGAGAGAGAGAGAGAGAGAGAGACAGAGCTCGACCCCATTCATCCTGAGGACACACACACACACATACACACACACACACACACACACACACACACACACACTTCATCTTCAGTTCACTATACAACAGCAGGTTTAACTCATCACCATCATCGGCTCCAGTATTCACTATGACATGATAATTAACAGCACAGGGCCGTTGTATAGGGGAGAAAGGTCTTATTTCTTGTCCAGATGTCTCATTTCTAGTCAAAGCTAATCTCTTTCCACTTAAAATAAGACTCATTACCTAAAAATTAACTTTTTTTAAAGATAATTTTCACTTGTTTCAAACAAATTTTCACTTGAAATAAGCAGAAAAATCTGCCAGTGAAAGTAAGTTTTCTGTGCTTGTAATAAGGAAGAAATACTTGTTCCACTATCAGATTCAGATTTCTACTTATTCCAAGTGAAAATCTGCTTGAAAGGAGTAAAAAAGTGTCTAAAAACAAGCTACTTTTAATATGATGAGTCTTATTTTAAGTAGAATGATATTTGTTTTGACTAGAAATGACATTTTGACTAGAAATAAGACAAATATTCTTGCTAAGATACTTGAGTTTTTGCAGTGTAATGCTGCATTAGCATCATAACAAAGTAGGCTAAATAAAAAATGATAATAGTTACGTAGTCTAAGAAAAAAAAAAGGAAAAATTAGGGGGAGGGGCCCACTTTAGTATTCTTTAAGGGGGCCCAGAATTCCTAGCAACGGCCCTGTAACAGCATAATCATTATTATTATTATTGTTATTAATAATTATCATTCTCTACGCCAGGCTGAGAGGCAGGTGAATAATTCTTCTTTTGCTTTTTGTTTTCAGATAAATTCTGAGTCGCCTTCAGGGCTTCTGTGAATTATTAATCACAAACAATACAAACAGTTCCGCTCAGTCTGTGTTTACGTCTGGATGTTGTAAACACACATGTCCAGACAGATACAAGGTTTCCACCTGAGCCATCATCAGTTTGATTGATGCTACACTGTTAATGTATTAGATGACGTATTGATTGATTATGAGCCAACGTGTCTGTCGCCTGTCGTGTGTCAGTGAATAGAAAATAAAAACAAACACAACTGATGAAAAGAAGGAGGTTTAACCTGCAAGATTGAGGGAGGGGGGGGGGCTGGTGTGGAGCTGCCATCAACCAGCAGAGGGCGCTGATGCACAGAGAGAGGAGGACATGGACCATTATTGTCCAACAGACAGCCATCTCTGACTCCGCCCCCCCCCCCCCAATCAGAAAAACATTTCTGACAAAACTAATGAGTGATAATTAAAAAAAAAAAAGGAGACATGAAACAGTCACAGACACCAATAACGAGATGAGAAGGAGGAGGAGGAGGAAGCGCAATGATGAAGAGAGGGAGGCATGTCCAAAGTATTTCAGCTGATGACCCCAGTGAGATGTGTGTCAGTCTGCTGCAGGGTTGCCGTGGCTACGTAGCAGACGTAGCCTTCCACCACCAGGTGTCAATGTGCTATGAATGAATAATGGTTTCTGTAACGTGCCATGAAAAAGCGCTACATAAATCCAAGCCATTATATTATTACTATTATTATTATTATGATTGAATAATGAACAAAGCTTTGTTGATCCCTGTGTGTCTCTGTCTCCTCCCTCCTCTTCGTCTCCTGTTCACATTGGGCTGTAAAACAAACTCACCCTCCTCCAATAAACAAAGACCTGTTCACTAATTAGAAGTGTTTATGTGAACACACAATAATCAACACAAGAAGCCGACTCATCGGCCTCCCACTCTGCCACTGATAAACTGTTACTGACCTTATGAATATTCATTAATCTACATTAGTAAAATGCTGCTGCTGCTAAACGAGACCAATCCTGACTCACACTGATGATGATGATGATGATGATGATGATGATCCTGTCCTCACTGAGTCTCTTTAATTTTTCCTTCGCCGACCTCCTTCATGCTTTCTGCTCTTTCACCTGTCACCTGGAGCCAGGAGGTTGTGGGTGGAGCCTGACTCCTCAACCAGGAAGTCAGAGTGGATGAACAATGTTAAACCAAATATGAAAAGGAAAACTCTGGCATTATGTTGAGTTTACAGAGACTGTAGGACACAGTCAGGGCCGTTGCTAGGAATTCTGGGCCCCCTTAAAGAATACTAAAGTGGGCCCCTCCCCCTAACTTTTCCTTTTTTTTTTCTTAGACTACGTATGTATTATCGTTTTTTATTTAGCCTTCTTTGTTTTGATGCTAATGCAGCATTACACTGCAAAAACTCAAGTATCTTAGCAAGAATATTTGTCTTATTTCTAGTCAAACTTCAAAACAAATCTCATTCTACTTAAAGTAAGACACATCATATTAAAAGTAGCTTGTTTTTAGACACTTTTTACTTCTTTCAAGCAGATTTTCACTTGGAATAAGTAGAAAAATCTGATAGTGGAGGAAGTTTTTCTTTCTTATTACAAGCACAAAAAACTTACTTTCACTGGCAGATTTTTCTATTTATTGTGAATTTAAGTGAAAATGATCTAAAAAACAAGTTAATTTTTAGGTGATGAGTCTTATTTTAAGTGGAAAGAGATTAGTTTTGACTAGAAATGAGACATTTGGACAAGAAATAAGACAAATATTCTTGGAAAGATGTTGAGTTTTTACAGTGTACTGTGAGTATTAGTCAGGGTCTTACACAGAATAAATCAGTCATACAAAGATTAGACTACTGGGGTTTTTTATGGGCCCCACTGGGCGCTGGGCCCCTAGAGTTATCACCACCTTTCTCCCCTATACAACGGCCCTGGACACAGTCGGGACTTTCCCTCCCCTCTGTCTGGACTTCCTGTCCTCTCACCGTCTTGTGAGATGTCGTGGTCTGAACTGAACGTGTGTCTGAGCTTTTAGTGAAACTGCAGAACACACACACACATACACACTCTGGCATCAGCTGCTCGCTCAGGTGAGAGTGTGTGATGCATATGTATCACAGTATTATGAATAACACTCTGCGTCAGTGTGTATGTGTCAAATGTCATGATACTATGAATAATTCACAGTGTGAGTTTTACACTGCAGAGTCACTGTAAATTATATATCTCAGTGTGTGCGTGTCCCACACTCTGTATAATGCACTAAGCTGCTGCAGACTCTCTGTGCTCCCCACTCTCAGTTTCAGGAGGAGGAGTTCTGCTGACACTATGTGGGCTACAGCCTCCATTTTATAATAATAGCACAGTCAGGTCTTAAAGCCCCCCCGATCTTCCAGTGCATGCTGGGAGCTCGTCACCTCAGGAAAAATAAAATGAGCCTCCTCCACTTGCTCTGATCTTCTCAGCTTCACTCCTGATGATTCAGAGATCACAGCAGCTCTGACCTTTGACCCTTCACCGCTTCCTCCTGTCTGAAACAACTCCTCATCACGAGCACAACTACAGCTGCACGGCCAAGTCCTGCCTGTTTCCCGATCCCTCTCTCTGGTGGGGGTTTAATGTCCTCGACTGAGCCTTAAAGGACAATTTCAGGCGAATTCAACTCGGGGGTGTATGTTCCTATCATTTTAGGTCTAAAAGAAGGAATCTGAAGATTTTCAGTTTAATGTCTCCTGTTTTGCGGTAGTTGCGTCTGTCCCCGCATCGCCACGGCAGCAATGAATGGGAGTGGATGTAAGTTCTGCTGTTTAGGCTGTTTCCAGCCCTCAAAGCCACAGACAGCGTCAGATGGAGACTCAAACATGCACCCAGAAGTTTATTTACTTCAAGCAAGCCGACATGTTTGTAAAACTAGATCTAATTCAAAGTCTCCCGGAGTCTCACGCGAGACCCAGTTGCAGTGCTGGTGTGTTCAGGTGCAGTGGGAAAAGCTACCGTATGTGTCATAAACACAGGAATATCAACTCTTTACTTGCTTCAAGTGTACATTTTTTTCCACAGACAGCGTCAGGTGGCTACTCAAAGATGCGCCGAGAAGTTTTTTTTACTTGAAGCAAGTAAAGAGTTGATATTCCTGTGTTTATGACACAAACGGTAGCTCCCACTGCACCTGAACACACCGCGCACGGCAACTGGGTCTCGCGCGAGACTCCGGGAGACTTTGAATTAGATCTAGTTTTACAAACATGTCGGCTTGCTTGAAGTAAATAAACTTCTGGGTGCATGTTTGAGTCTCCATCTGACGCTGTCTGTGGCTTTGAGGGATGGAAACAGCCTAAACAGCAGAACTTACATCCACTCCCATTCATTGCTGCCGTGGCGATGCACGGACAGACGCAGCTACCGCAAAACAGGAGACATTAAACTGAAAATCTTCAGATTCCTTCTTTTAGACCTAAAATGATAGGAAAATACACCCCCGAGTTGAATTCGCCTGGAATTGTCCTTTAACTCAAAAAGTGCTTTTCCAGCAAAACTTTATTTTCAGGAGCTAAAAGGTTCCCGTGGCCCATTGTCATCTGCGTTTACTTTCCACCAAAGTCTAAAGTCCCGGGGAGATTATGCAAGTCAGGCCAATGATGTATGGGAAAACAAATGATGTAAATGCAGAACACCACCACTTCACTACATAGTGGATCAGTCATTGTCACCTGTGGATGTTGATAACAACTCAAGGCTGTGACCCAGGTCCTGACTACAACAGATACAACAGCCGAGTGAGCATCCCCCTCCCCCTCCCCCCTCTCTGCTGAAGTTAATATCACACATTGTTATTAAGGTGTCAGCAGAGTGGAGCTCATCCAGGTATCAGGTGTGTGTGTGTGTGTGTGTGTGTGTGTGTGTTCTCCCTCGGGGTGCACAAAGTTCACCTCAGGTTTCACGTGGGTGAGAGAGAAAACCACATAAACACACTGGAAGGCTGCTGGGAGTCTGCTATGTTCCCATGGCAACGGCTCATTTCCATCTGATGAACCTCAAACCACGAACGCCCTGGATCCAAACACCGGTGAAGACGACCTGAGTGCAAGACCAAAGAGCCCTCCTCCTTGAGCTCGTATCCCTCCGCCACACAGACCAGCTCCACTTACTTCCCATACACACACACACACACACACACACACACACACACACACACACACACAGAAACTATCAGGACTTCCCACTGGAAACACCATCCAACACTTGCAGGATTTAGGTGGGAGTTTACCTGAAATCTGTTCTATTTTTATTGACTCTCTCAGTCAGTATGTTTACATGACACTTGAGAAAAAAAGAATTATTGCCTTAAAGCAGAAGTAAGCGATATTTTTGTGTTAATATAAGTCTTAAATAGTTAAATCTTCCGACAGCAATCACTTCTATAGAGTGTTTGGTCTGAAACACGGGTCTGTCAGTCCCTCTGCTCTGCTCTGAGCCCAGGAGAAAACTTTTCTCGTATCCTACAAGTTTTATCCAATGAGGAGAGAGAACGGCATAAAGGGGCAGTCCTCTCTGTGTGTGCAGCCAAGGGATGCGCCTGAATGTGGTGACGTAGGGACGAGGACCAATAGATCCATGACGAGGGCGGGGGCTGCTAACTCCATCGGCTGACAAGAAGTTATGGTGCGTTCAAGGCAACTCGTAACTCGTGTTTTTCCGACCTGTGAAGTTGTACCAGTTCGATCTGGTACGAGTTCACGGGTCAGAAGTTACGAGTGGCCGTTATAGTGACTTTCACAGGTAAAACAGGTCGGAGAAACACGAGTGGGTTGCCTGGAACGCTACAAAGTCGTAAGTCGTGACTTGAAGCTGTAATTTACGGTTTCAAAAGCCTGCCTGGAACGCAGCATTAGCCAAAACGACCGGATCGCTTACTTCTGCTTTAACCCGACGATAACTGGACAACTGAAGTGCATGTAAACGCGTTAGTCCCATTAAAATCAGAGTTCTCCAAGTTTGATTAAGACACACGGATAATGCGATTGGAAATCGATTTTCTTCAGCATGTACTGTATATATCGGACTGAAACTGGACAATGCATGTGTGCATGCTCCACAACAGTACAGATGTCATGGCACAAAGTGGAGCAGAGAAGCTGCCCGAACCTGGCCAAGTAAAGAAAAGAAAAGAGCATTTCACACAGTGTGACCAGCGGGAGGTTGTGTTTTATTTTTAAAAAAAAAGAAGCCTTTGGGCTGTCTGGTTGGGGAATAGTTGAGAATTTATTAAGCTTATTAAGTTGTTTATATTCAGTGTTTTACTAGGTGACATAAGTCAACTGGACAGGGGGGTGTAAGAGGGCCGCATGAGGAGGAAGGCACCGTCAGTTATTCGATTTTCTCTGTTGCATGTAAACTGGGACAAGGATAGAAGTCCGATTAGACGCCAAAATCTAATTTTGAGTATAGCTCGATTAAGCTGTGCATGTAAACGTACTGAGAGAAGAGTCAGCAGAGCTTCTTCGTGTCCTATTTACATCCCGTTCCTACCTTAGCCTGCACCCATCTCCCCTGACCTGCTGCCTCCAGCTGCACCTCTGTCCTGTGCCCAGCCCCCCTGACAGCAAATCATCTCTGTGTGTGTTTGAGCCTGAGAGTAAAGGAAGGAACAATTAACGTCCTGTTATGTGATGAGTATTTACATCGATGTGACACAAGACAGATTCAGTTTAAAATCTGACTGACACTGAGCGAGAAGCGTTGGTGGGTGGGTGTGTGGGCAAACACGTGCAGCGGTGGGCAGAGAAGGTGGGGGGGTGGGGGGGGCACTAAATAAAATCTTGATGAGATGAAAAGTGAGCACATTTATTATAAATGATCCAGACGCTGCCTCTGATCCCAGTTGGCTCAGTTTAACCTGATTTACAGACACTTGTGTTTCACAGCTTGTGTTTAATGTTTCAGTCTGAGACCATTTACCCACTGTTTGCAGAAAGCAGCCCGACAGAGTGATGGCTTTACAGTGAGGCTCCGCTGATCTGAGATCTGTGTAACAGACAGAGATAACTCATCACTGAGCCTCTGAAGGTTTTACAGATTTATGCTCAAAGTCAGAAACTCCTCGCCCGAACGACCTTCAAACAATCCTGATAAGTCTGAGCAGCGTATGAAGTGCAGAGTAACTATCAGCCGGTGGGACGTTTAGGCGTCGACCAGGAGCTTTTCAGTCCGATCAGAGTCTCTACCGACAGTTAGGGCTCAGTGGACTTCTTCCTCTCTGCACCATCGACCATCCTTCACCCACCAATGTCCCGTTCACTCTGCTGTTTATCACCTGGTCGTACTTTAAAAGTTCACCCACGTCTGCAGGAAAGTCACAACGTTACTGCTCCAGATGCAGAGGATGTCACAGATCCTCAATTTGATTCCTGCTCAAGTAGGGATGTCACGATCTGAACAAGATTATTGTCAGAGAAGTAATCACTGTACTACGATTATCACTTTTAATATGCTAAATAAATAAACCTGACCTTAATTAATTTCACAACACTATGAATGTGTGGTCAAAATATAATTACATTACTCATATGTTTACACAAAATATTTCAAGTATCTCTTAATAAAGAAAGAATTATTAATCCCCCAGAGGAAATGTTTGAAATATTCAGGTCATAAATTGTCATCTATACCAAATGTTAACATTTTTTAGTTTAGTTTAGTTTTTTTTAAATTACAAATGACACGCTAACATTTAAATTCCTACCAAATCAATGTTACATTAGCTGACCAGTATCTGTGCATTAAACTTTATTTAGGGTTAGGGTTAACTGCCGATATGGTTCCAGCATCATCTGTTTTGGAAAGTAACGGTATTTAGGAATCTTTACGATCAATTAATTGTGGCGTTAAACACCGCGATTAATTGTGAAAACAAGTAATCGTGACATCCCTATGCTCAAGCTGTAGGACAGGATTTTAAATGAGGAAGTAGTGGACGTACTGTATGCATGGGCTCATCAAGGAAATAACTCAACAACTGTGTGTGTGTGTGTGGGCAATGGGCAGTTGATTAATGTCTTAATTATGGAGCTGCCTTGCATGTGATTATGTATTTGTTCTGTGCAGGACGGAGTCAACAGTGGAGCTGCTTTGTGTTGTGCATTTGCTGGGTGCAATGGAGGTGCAATCCTGATCACAGCATGACATAAAGTTGGAGCCTTGCCCACGGCCCTGTGCACCAAAGAAGTCAGAAAACTACTTTAAAAGCTAAAAGAGATGAAGCAGCCGAGTGAGCAGTCACAAGTGGACACTGAACCATAGCCGGTCCATCACCTTTTACTGTCCCCTGGAGACTCGTCTCTGCAGCTCGTGTGTTGTCAAACTGATATAACTTCAACGTATGAAATATTAATACACCATATGTTACATCTGTGTACAGGCTGATTCTTAGAAACGCTCACAGGAGAAGCCCCTGCTCTTCCACCCACTGTGGTGACATAGAAGGAAAATTATCTGTTTATAATTCATGGAAACAGTAGGAACAGCTGTTCCACTGGTATGAGTGATGTATTGTTTCATGAGGTTTCCTCTGCATCCACAGCCTCGGTGTCTACTCGACCTCTTCACTGTAGTACAGACAGTCACAGGCTCGTCCTCTGCCTTGCCTCATTATCTGCGCATTAACTCGGCGGTCGTGGTACCAGGCTCGAGGACGTGATCAAAGTGAGCCGCGTGAGCCCGGGACGAGGAGACAGCCGTGTTTCCTTTAGGCATCAAACCCACAATCATAATCCAAGGCTTCGCTCTGATGAGGAGCATTGAATACATGGAGACATTTACATATGAATCCTGCATTCCTCAAAGCACAAAGCCGTTTACTGTTGACAACACTGCAGTCATCGGCCTTACTGCACAAATGGTACCAGGTTAAGTCGCAGCCAATCACACTGGAGAACTTCTTCACCTCCACCACTACTGCTGCTTCATCTCTACAGAAGAAGTAAGTTGGTCTACAAAACCAATGTCTCAGGTCCCTCAGTAGGAGCTGGAAGATGTTAGAGGAGAAGTCTGGACCAGCCTGGCCCGACCATGGGTAACATGTAGAAAAGAGATAGCTAGATGGATGGATGCAGTTTGTTGTGAGGCCTGTTTCTCTTACACACAACACCTAGCCTACTGTAGCTTCATTAAGTCCCGTTACGACTCATAGAGCAGGTGAAGAGATGGAGTCCTGTGAAGCCAGAGAGCAAAGATGCAGAGAGGAGCTGCAGCTCACACATGAAATCCTCTTGAATCTGAGAGCAGACAGACAATGTGATGCTGCAGCTCCTTCATTAGCTTACATGAGTGTAATGGGAGTGAGCAGCTACAGACACTACAGACCCTCTGGGCTCTGCTTCGCCCCAGCGTGACTATGACTTCCTGCAAGCTCAGTGTGTAGAACAAAGCAGCAACACACGCGCATACACACATACACGGGTCAGGGATCAACTCCCATCAGAGCCGACTGACGGGAGAACTACTACTGCTTCACCCAGTGGTTCAGGTTAAAGACATTTATCTGAACAAACCCCACAGTCTCAAGTCGTGAAGAGGATCTGAAACATGGATGAGACAAACTCTCATTCTCTTCTTCCTCCTCCTCCTCCTCGTCTTTATTCCCCCAAGACACAATCTGTGTCTTACTTCTGTCTTTTATCACTGAGGAATTTAAAGTTTCTTGTTGGCAGCAACAGAAGGATCAGCTCACTTCAACCTGCCTGATACAGATCAACAACCCACATGTGCTGCATTTCTTCTATACAATATTATCATTATTAATAATAATGATAATAATAATAAACTACTAAATCACAGAGAATCTTAAGGCCATTAGTTTGAAATAGTATGGACAAAATAATAAAAAAGAGGTCACAGCTATCAGTCTCCTTGATTAGTAATAATCAATATGTATTGGTGAGTGTGAAGGTCAAAGTCAGCTGGTTCATGCTCAGAGGCCTCGGTGTCAGGAGGAGACTGAACACTTATCCACTGTAATCAGAACCAAACATACACACATACAACAGCTGACTCAAGTATATGCGTTGCCTAGCAACTGGTGCCACTGTCCAGGGGTTGCAATCATTGAGCGCTGATAGTGAAGAAGGTTTAAATCAGAGGACACAAGACACTTGAGGAGATCAAACCTGTGACCTTTTCATTTTAGGAGGATCAGACTGAGTGACGCCGCTCCACCGCTGCCTCTTCCTCTGGAAATCACACACAGTTAAAGGGATAGTAGCATTTTTTTTTTAAAGTGGGGTTGTATGATGTACAAATAGTCCCTAAGTACTTTAATTGCAGTAGACGACTCTCTGCACTCCTCCCGTTAGCAACGCCAGCCCATAATAGCCCTGCCCAGAGATTTACAACATACATTGTTGTGAATGGACCCAAAGAAACGGCCTATTTTCACGGCCTAAAAGAGTTTTTACCTGAAAAAAAAAATACACAGTTCCATTGTTCGCTATTTTTTTCCAGCCCTTCAAAGTGCAGGAAAAACGCAGTTTTTATTTGGACCTAACCAACTCACGTATCCCTAACCCAGGGCGGAGGCCGATCAGCAGTTGGTTAGGTCCAAATAAAAACTGTGTTTTTCCTGCACTTTGAGGGGCTGGAAAAAATTATATTACAGCGAACAATGGAACTGTGTTTTTTTTACGTAAAACCTCTTTTAGGCCGTGAAAATAGGCCGTTTCTTTGGGTCTGTTCACAACAATGTATGTTGTAAATCTCTGTGCAGGGCTATTATGGGCTGGCGTTGCTAACAGGAGAAGTGTAGAGAGTCTTCTACTGCAATTAAAGTACTTAGGGGATATTTGTACATCATACAACCCCACTTTAAAAAAATGCTACTATCCCTTTAACACGACCCACGACCAAGGTCACCAGCTTCTGACCCCTGACCTCTCTTATGGTGATGCTGATGGTTTGATCCATCAGAACTAAACTAGTGAGGATCAATCAGTGCAAAATTGTCCAGTCACTCAATGCCGAAGCTGAACGTCTGTCAATGTGATTAGCTGATTTTTGGCAGAAGTTTCATTCATCTCACTCTGTAGGAGTTCCACACATGTAGGGACATGTTGTTTTGATCGAGTGGGTGGACGGGTGGACTATTTTTAATTAAAATAGGCCATAATGATCAGCGGTTTATCAATCAGGACACTCTCTTTTCTGAAAAATATTCACAGTACTGTAAAAACAAAAAAACAGCTCACTGCTTCACACAACATCACCACATGGTCTCCTACAGACTCACTCCTAATCTAGAAGATCTTTATTAACACTTTGATGTTGGACCAGAGGTTCAACAGACAGTGAGACCAGAGAGTAGCCTAAGACCTTCACATTACTGCTCTATAAACCTGTGATGTTCAAAGGAGAAGAGACTCGTGCTTATCTCAGAGCAGTCACAGTAGATGCAATGGAAGCATTTTAATGTGGTGCTGTTGGTGGTGATGAGGCAAAAGTGAAGTTAAGACAGTGAATACAACGATCTGATTGACAGCACTGTGACAGCTAGCCAGCTAATGATCGCCACACTTGACAAACACATTCATAATATTCTACCTGCGAGGGAGCTATCCTGGACCATGTCTCTGCCTACAAACACCTCGGCATCTGGTTAGACTCCGCGCTCTGCTTCTCACACCACATTTCTCAACTACAGGCTAAGGTCCGGGCTAAACTCGATTTCCTTTATAGACATCGTCTTGCCTTCACTTCCTCTGCTAAACAGACTCTCATTAAACTGACAATTCTCCCTACAGTCGATTTCGGTGACACCATCTATCGCACTGCTTGTAAGGGCACTCTTGCTAAACTGGACACACTCTATCATTCTGCTCTCCGTTTTGCCACTAACGCCCCTTACAATAGACCAAATCTCCTTGTTGTTTACATTCTGCTTCCGGGTAGAAAACCAGCACGTAATTTGAATGAGATCAATAGTAACGAACGAGAGTTTAGCTATATATCATATTTTTCACGCCCTATCACCGTTTAAACAAATCTGAAATGATTGAAGAAACATTACTATTTCTGTGTGTGTGTTTTGTGTTGCTATGTGTTGTATTTATTCAGTTTGGGGGAATCACGGTGTCTAGAAAGCATCAGTGGCTCAGCTGACAGGGACAGCTAACGGCGGTCGCTAAGCTAATGGCGGTAGCTAAGCTAACAGCAGGACGTCAGCTGTTAAAACCCTCCCGTTGTGGGACACGACATGAAACTACTCCAGTTAGCTCAGTCATGTTGGAACTCAGATATCCGCTGGAGAAAATATTTTTTCATGGAGCGTTTATTGAGTCACTGAGTTATTAAAGTTAAACAGGTAGCTAACCGTTAGCCCGGCTAATCTATGATAACCATGACTAATTACAAAAATGTGCACACATAAATAGTAATGTTTGTCCAGTCATTGGTTTTAGACTTTACAAACATCAGATTAGTCTAAACGGCGATATAGTGACATGAAAAATGAGATAAATATAGCAAAACTCTCGTCCGTCACTATTGTTCGAATGCTGGTTTTCTACCCGGAAGTAGTTGTAAACAACAAGGCGATTCGTCCTATACCCACCACTGTAGTCTTTACTCCCTGGTAAACTGGCCATCACTTCACACCCGCCGTCAGACCCACTGGCTCACTCTCATTTACAAGACCCTTCTTCAACGTACACCCCCCTACCTGTCTTGCTTGCTGCACCGACTTCCTGTCACATACAACACTCGGTCCTCCCATCTCATTCTGTTAACAACTCCTAAAACCAGATCTACATCCGGTCTTGCATCTTTCCAGTCAGCTGCTGTCTCTGACTGGAATGCATTACAAAAACACCTTAAACTGGATAACTTCATCTCCATCCCGGCCTTCAAAGACGCCATCTCACACCTTTTTACAGATTCTTGCAGCTGCTTCCCTACTATTTAACTATTTAACCCTTTTCCTCAGTTTTCTGCTTGTTGCATGCCCATACCTGCTGCCGTCGGCCGAGGCCACTTTCTGTGACACACTGCTCTCTAAAGAATCCTGTAATATCTGTAACAGACATTCACTCTTTTTATGCTTGTAACAATCTTGTCTTTTTATGCTTGAATATCCTTGTTATTAACTTTTATGCCCTCACAGCCCCCCTCCCCCTCCCCCTCCCCCTCAAGAAGCTCATGCCTCTTGTCAGGCCATCATTGTAAATAAGAACTTGTTCTTAATTGATTATGCCTGGTTAAATAAAGGTTAAATAAAAATATCAGTGATAGGGAGTTAGCTAACATTAGCACATCGCTGATGGAGAGGGTAATAACGTTTCACCTGAGTCATCTGTAACACCCAGATCGACCACCAAAACAAAGAGAGCAGCTGTAGCATTGTTTCAGTTTGAACAATCCCTGCCCCATGAGGTGATATTAGATCCTAAAGAAAAATGCTTTGCACCACTTTTTTCCCTGCAGTCACTGACGTACAAACTCGTTCTTTGAGATAATGTAACATAATAATAAAACTGCCACAGAGCAGCAGCAGCAGCAGCTGAAATAATCTGAATATTGTTAAAATCAAACATCATCATCATCGTCATCAGTCTGCTGACAGAGGAAGGTGATGAAGCAGCACTCTGCAGACACTTTACAGTGTTTAGCTCCTGAACCATGTAAACCTCTTATCTAGTGCAGCCAGTAACACCTCTGCTCTGTTTATCCCTCACCTGCTCTCAGAGGATCCTCTCTCACACACCACCTCAGCTTTAGTTAAACACACACTGTGGTCCAGCACAAGTCTGCTGAGCACACACATCTCTCTGTTTTTTCTTTTCTTTTTTTAGCAGTGATATCCGTCCTGTTCACCAACACCCCGTGGAGCTTTCAGATCGGGTTTAAAGACAAATAAACAACGTCGAGCATCATGGCAACAAAACTGCACATGCACAGAGCTGCAGGTTTTCTGTGAACACGACTTTCAGAGCTCACACTCTCTAAAGATGTGTCAATAGAGACTGAAGCCCATTCTTTCTCCTTAGTCTCATCTCACTGTAGCTGCTGCTCAAAAACACATGATTGTTTTTTTTATGTGAGCTCAGACCATGGATGTATCATATTATCAGCTAACTTAGCTTAGCATCAAGAGACAGGGAGACAGCTGGGGCCGGCCACATGGGGCATGTGACTCTTTGGACTGGAGGGAACTGGGTGGAGCAGAAAGTGCTTTAAAAGAAACTTCAGTGAAATGTTAAATTGTAAAAACAGAGATGAGTGATGATTTATATGCAGCTACAGTACAGCTTCACACCACGACACACACTCCCCTCTAATGACAGATTCATCACTAAAAACACACACTGTAGCCTACTCGTGTACACACACTTGCATCACCTCTCAGCCACACAAATGCACGTGTGCACACACACACTGAAACACCACATACTGAGCAGTGGCCTCATTTATAATGAAAGTCAGAGAGAGAGAAAAAAGATGTAGTAGTCACAACAGCTCAGAGATCTGGAGATCAATCTTCAACCCACATACACACAAACAAACACACACACACACACACACACACACACACACACACACACCTACACACACACACACACACACACACACACACACACCGAGCTGGCTCTGAGCTCCACTGGTAACTAGTGCATCTTACTCCCCCTGTTCACACACAAACATAAAGAAGCACAGACACAGAATAAAACACACACCCACATTGCTGCAAAACACCGTTACAGTAGTTCACATCCAGAAACAACTGTTTTGAAACCAACACAATCTGACACCGACAACACGTAGGTGGACTGAAAACAGCATCTGCAGCAGGTAGTGATCACCTGAGGCCTGAACAGGTGAGTGTACAGGTGATCTGACTGTGATCCAGACTGAGTCACCTGGTGGCATGGGTGCTACCAACACACACCTGGGCAGGGGGCGGTCACACACACAGTTTTCCCTAACAAATTAATTAAACTATAGAATTAAATAGAAAATAAACTGGAAATAACAAGAGACGGATGCGTTAAAGCAGAAGTAAGCGATATTTTTGTGTTAATATAAGTCTTAAATAGTTGTATCTTCCGACAGCAATCACTTCTATAGAGTGTTTGGTCTGAAACACGGGTCTGTCAGTCACTCTGCTCTGCTCTGAGCCCAGGAGAAAACATTTATCGTATCCTACAATTTTTATCCAATGAGGAGAGAGAACGGCATTAAGGGCTGTGTGTGCAGGGACGAGGACCAATAGATCCATGACGAGGGCGGGGGCTGCTAACTCCGTCGGCTGACAAGAAGTTATGGTGCGTTCAAGGCAACTCGTAACTCGTGTTTTTCCGACTTGTGAAGTCGTACCAGTTTGATCTGGTACGAGTTCACGGGTCAGAAGTTACGAGTGGCCGTTATAGTGACTTTCACAGGTAAAACAGGTCGGAGAAACACGAGTGTGTTGCCTGGAACGCTACAAAGTCGTAAGTCGTGACTTGAAGCTGTAATTTACGGTTTCAAAAGCCTGCCTGGAACGCAGCATTAGCCAGAACGACTGGATCGCTTACTTCTGCTTTAACAGCTGGGGTGTATGTCACATGGTGGGGACAGATTGGTGTTGGGACATGTCCCCCCCCAAAGAATACGGTGGTTACGCCCATGCCTGGTGGTCCAGCATACACAGCACACAGAGATGTACCTTCTCTGCGTTCACACCTGTTGGGGTCTCTGTAATGGGATCATTTCTCTGAACCGACGCTGAACGTCTCTAAATGTCTATAAACAGTCAGCGACCTGCAGATGTTGGATGTTTTCCTGCCTCGGTGATGATGTCATTCTTCTGCTCCAGAGTCTGAAGCTCAGCACGGACAATGGGACTTTGGGAGTCGCTGTGCTGTGCCGCCCACGTCCTCGGTAAAAGGAGATTATGGACGAGATAAAGTCCAAGTTGGTGAACGGCGAATATGAAATTGTAGAAAATAAATCGTCGAGTGCTAAATCAGACATTTGGGAGAAGTTTGGACTCCTCCAAGACCAGGAGAATAACGTCGTCGTTCGTGGTGCAGGTAACGGGTCTCTTTACTGACGGGCGGGGCGGGTCTGGATTAGATTTAGAGATGGGTAACGGGTTGGGTAAGGGGACCAGCTGCCATCACATGATGATTAGACCTGTTTTTATGGGACAGAAGCTGTTCACAGATCAGATGTATTTACTTCAGGATCAATCCAACTGATGTGTGTACTCAGTTTTAACTGGCCAATGAGACGCTGCTGCCTTCAGTTAACATTTCCATGTTATAACATGTTATAGAGGACTTCAGGCTCCTGCGAAGGACATTCATCAGCTCCTTCTCTTCTACCACATGATTTATGCTTTTTATTCTCATCACTATCTGCCTCCGTCTGTTTGTCTCTGTGAAGTTTTCAGATGTTGGACTTCTTGTTCTTCACAATAGTTTGAAACATTAAATATTGAATAAAAACAAGTTTTAGTTGTATGTTTTATCTCTGCAGTCAGGCTGCTTTTATGCATTTTTCATGAGAGATATTGTTTATATAATTGTTTTGTTGTTTGTTTATGGCATTATTACTCTCTCTGTTGCTAACTGCTCCAGTATTTGTCAAATTCATTCCTTCATTAATGTTTTTATTGGGCTGCTGGTTTGGACCTGAGGCTTCAGCCACTGTCTCGCTGCTGCTTTACAGAAAACTCAAAGTCCCACCATCATACCACAGATTCTCAAAACCTTGAAAACACACAAAGTTTTTTACAAGAAAATAACTTTTCATATTTCAGGGATTTCATCATTGTTCATTTTTGTTCAGTTTGAAATTTTAATTGTGACACTCAATCAAAAGAACCAAATAAAAAAAAATCCTAATAATAAACATCCTCTCCTGCTTTATTTCACTAAACTGAGGGAATTTGTTGAATAAAACAAGAGTGATGAGCTTCATATACTTCAGGCATAAAAGTTTATGAACTGGCACTGTTCCCGTCAGAGACTGAGCTTGTTACACACACACACACACACACACACACACACACACACACACACACACACACACACACACACACACACACCATTATGTCCATCAGCTTCCATCATATTCTGCATAGTGACCCAGAGGTATAAAATAAAACCAGACAGACACGTACAACCATCTCATATCATGACATTTCTCAGTCTGAGTCAGATAAAACACAATAATTTGTGTTTATTTTTTTAGTAAAATAATGTTTACTAAACACCCGAGACATCATTGATAATATCAGGTATTGTGATATTTGGTGCAGACACAGCACACAGGGAACTGCATGTGCACTAGAACTAAAACTAAATTCACCACAGTTGATTTGAAGTAGAGACCGAAGAGGCGACAATGTCAGTGAATGGACTGTTTATATTTCCCTAGTGTCCCTGACAACCTCATAGTGCTGTACAAAGCACATTCACACACAGTACAACTTCAACACACACTGATGCATGGTCCAATTAAAGGCTCAGTAAAAAGCCTGACGATGTCATCATCACAGTAATCAAACCACCGACCCTCTGATTAGTGGACAACACGCTCCACCTGAGAAGTAATCTGTCTGGAAGGAGGGAGTCACCTTAAAGGGATAGTAGCATTTTTTTTAAAGTGGGGTTGTACGATCTACAAATAGCCCCTAAGTACTTTAATTGCAGTAGAAGACTCTCTACACTCCTCCCGTTAGCAACGCCAGCCCGCCCATTTTTGATAAATATATCGTTCTGTCTCTATCGTTATGTTGTTATTATTAGTGGTGGCGGAAATGCTGGTCGAGCCGACCAGCGTTTCCTTCGTGGCGAGTCATGAGAATAACGCTTTAGCCGTGAAAATCGCCGTTTCTTTGGGTCTGAACTACAACGGTATGTGATCCTCTTTGAACCTCTGAGCTTTATTCTTGATGAATGAAAACAGGAGTCTGTCTTGCGCCGGTCAAAGAATTTTACGGTGCGGAGGCTCATAAATGTAGTGTGGAAACAACCCCACTTTAAAAAAAATGCTACTATCCCTTTAACTTGATCTCCAGTGTTAGAGGGAACTGAAAGATGCCAGTTAAACTGCTCCGCCTCCATCCATCACACACAACAGGAAAGACGGACAGGTGTGAAGATCCCATCCATCACATCGACCACATCCATCACATCCAATCGCATCGATAACATCCATCCCATCCATCCCATCCCACCACATCCATTAGCTACATCAGTCAAATCCCATCACATCCTGTCTCATTCCCACACAGAAGAATCCACCTGTTGCTTTCGACAGACGGGCGAAGACGGACTGAGAACTGAGATCGCTTTGCACGTCTCAAAGAGCAAACCGGTACTACATTTTGTTTACTGTCACCATGGAAACCAATCTGACTTCCTGAAAACGGAAAGAACCTCAGCTGCTGCCTGCCCGAGTGGCTCCTGTGTGTGTGTGGATGATCCGGCGGGTGAGGAAAACAGAAAGCAGAAAGCAGAAAGTATACGGGAGGAAAGAGAAGAGAAGAGAAGAGAAGAGAGAGAAGATGAGAGGGAGATGAGAAGGAGAAGAGGCGGACGGACGTCATGGCTTCACACAAACACACTCTCAATGACATGGAGATACAAACCACACACACACACACACACTGTACCCTTGATTCGGCGCCTGATGACCCCTAAGCGACACTTGAGCGAAACCGAGAACATCCTCCTCCTCTCCTCTCTGGGGTTTTTTTTCTTTCTTTCTATCTTCTTCTCTTCTTCTTCCTCTCCCTCTTCCTCCTCCTTCTCTTCTCTTCTCTTCCTCCTCAGTCGGACATAGTGTGTGTGTGTGTGTGTGTGAGCTGAGCAAAGGATGGAAGGAGGAGGAGAGAGAGGCAGAGAGAGAGAGAGAGAGGAGGAGAGAGTGAAAGAGGGAGAGAGAGCGGTGCTGGTGGAGCGTTGGCCAGTCACATGGTGAAGAGAGAGAGAGCTAGGGGAGAAGTGATTACCCCCCCCCTCTCTGTATCTTTCACCTCTGTCTCTTACTCTTGTTGTTCCCTCGCTCTCTTTCTCTCTCTCTCTCTCTGTGTGTGGGATGTAGTGTGAAATTAAGCTGCTTCCTCCTCCTCGTTTTTTTTTCTCTCTCTCTCTCTCTTTTACTTGTGCTTGCTAGTGATGTTCGATACCACAAATTTGCTTTCCGATCCGATACTGAGTAAAATTCAGGCTGGTATCGGCGATACCGATCCGATACCGATACTTTGTGCAAATGCACCTAATGTGCCTGGTAAATCTAATAAAATAAAATAAAGTACTGTAATTTTAAGTCATAGCTTCCTAAGGATACAAGACTTCAGAGTAACGTATTTATTTTAAACTCTGAACTATATTGAGGTAGTGGCCTCGTTTAGAATATAGCCGAAAATAGTGTTTCAAACACTAAAAAAAGAACATAAGTAAAATAATAAAAACCATCAATTAAATAAGAATATGATAAACAAACATATATATTTTTTTAATTCATTCATTTATAATATTATTTATAATTTTCCCACAGATATTACAGACTTCATCTTCACTGTTTGTGGCGCTGAAATAGCTCCACACCTGACTCCTTTCCGCTCCGCCATCGACTCTACACAGACTGACTTTGTGAGCAGGCGGAAGAAAAAGTAGTTCCTACCAACCGCGTGTCATTTAGACAAGATCTGAATAGTTTAGTTACTTTCCACTGTGTTCTGTTAATGATATGCATAACCACAAATGACTGAAGTATCAAAAGTATCGATATTTTCATTTGAGTATCGATTCTAGAGCACACAGACCTGGTATCGGAAGTATCGATATTTCAGTATCGATCTGCACATCACTAGTGCTTGCATTCTTCTTCCGTGCTGCTTGTTTTCTGTCTTAAACAACTTACTTCCTCCTTCTCTCCATTCTGTCCTTATTTAAACTCCTGCTTTTTTTTACTTTTTTTTCCCTCAGTGTGTTTTTTTCGACTTAAACTTTATTCACGTCTTCTTTCACGCCGGTCCTCTCTCTCTTCCTCTCGTTAAAGCAACACCTCGTCAGCTTGTTTACACTGAACCAAGCGATGCTGCCATCTTGTCACCCACATGTGTGATTTCAGGCAGTGTGTGTCGCTCGCCGTGATGTCTTTTCCCGCCAAAACACCTCCTCGGAGTCGGATACTGGACTGGTTTTCATTCAAGTCTGGTACACGTCTGAGTTTATATTTTATTTTATAAGGATATGATATCACAGCAGACAGTGTGGACAGAAACTGAGACGTATGGAGTAGTAGATGATGGCGTCAACACCCACAGCAGCTTCTGATTGGCTCTGCACTGCAAAAACTCAAATATCTTACCAAGAATATTTGTCTTATTTCTAGTCAAAATGTCATTTTTAGTCAAAAACAAATCTCATTCTACTTAAAATAAGACTCATCACATTAGAAAGTAGCTTGTTTTTAGACACTTTTTACTTCTTTCAAGGATATTTTCACTTGAAATAAGTAGAAAAATCTGACACTGGATCAAGTTTTTCTTTCTTATTACAAGCACAAAAAACTTGCTTTCACTGGCAGATTTTTCTACTTATTTCAAGTAAAAATTAGTTTGAAACAAGTGAAAATGATGTAAAAACAAGTTAATTTTTAGGTGATGAGTCTTATTTTAAGTGGAAAGAGATTAGTTTTGACTAGAAATGAGACATTTTGACAAGAAATAAGACAAATATTCTTGGAAAGATTTAGAGTTTTTGCAGTGTGATCAGCCAACATGGCGATGCTGCCATAGTGTCTCTGAACTTGTTTTGCTTTCAGAGGATTCACTACTCTTCCTCCTCCTTCAATAAGACAAAAATAAGAAAAAATTGTCTCCTTCTTCCACGATTATTTAATCTGTTTTACTCCTTCACTGTAAAATAATCCCCCCTCTCTCTCTCTGCTGTCTCTTGCCCTTCAACACTAATCTCACTCGCTCTTTATCTCAGTTTAACTTCTCTCACTTCACGTCTTCTTCTGCAGCTCCAAATTCTTACAATCCACCTCTCCTTCTCCCTCTAGTATCTCTCTCTCTCTCTCCTTTTCAGTGTCATGGTAACAGTGCTGAGGGGGAGGATGAGGGGAGCTATGGAAAAATGATGGAGAGATCAAAGCAGCAGCGAGTGGCTCAGCAAAGAAAGAGGAGAGAAGAGGGTGAACAAGGGGGTGGATGAGAAAGGAGTGGACAAAGGAGAAGAAAGGTGAAGATTCGAACTTCAAACAAAAGGGAAACAAAGGGAAGGCGAGAGAGAAGCTATAGAAAAGAAGAGGAGGACGAAAGAGGAGCAGAGAGAAAAATTAAAGGAAAGAAAAAGAGATGGAGACGGGGGAAAGTGAAAAGAAGAATAAAGCAGTGCAACCGTGGAGAGATGAGAGGAGACTGCAGAGAGAAGAGGAGGAGAAACGACAGGTTTGAGGAGAGAGAGCGACGGGACGAGAGGAGGAGAGAGATTTCACCCTGTTCAAACACTTCCTGTTTCTTCTCTTTCAGGTGTGTAACTAACCAACCAATGAACGGACAGGTCTGAGTATGAGGGGCGGAGTCACCGCGACAGACACACCCACAGCAGGTGTTTCCTTCAGGTTCACTCTGTTTTTACTGTTGCTGCTGTAAGATCAGAGCTGTCGAGCTGCTCCACATTAAAACTCTTCAAACTATTTCATCTGTTTTAAAACAGGTGAAAATGTAAATAAAAGAAAATTTAAAAAAAAGGGTGTGAAAACCTGAAATCGAATTTATTACTGCAGAGTTACAGTAATGTTTGTTCGCATTACTTTTCTTAAAATCAGGGTTCCTACACATTTTACATTTCCAAATTCCATACTTTTTCCAGACCCTAATTTCCGGACTTCTCAGTAAAAAAAAATCAAATAATGTGTGACATTTGAGTAAATAGATGTATTTCATGTTAATAAATCATGCAATTAATCATTTGTTTTCATTATTCTGAATGTGTATGCCATTGTGTAACCAAATAATTTCCAGGAGATTGTAGCACTAGCTGGGTACAATAGCGCATACAAAATAATGATGTGAATAAGACCAAACCCAGATAAGTACTTAGATAAATATATTTCCATACAATAGTTTCCATGTTCCATACTTTTCCAGGGCCTGGAAATGTATAAAATCAAATTCCATACTATTCCATACTTTCCATACTTGCGTAGGAACCCTGTAAAATAAACAAGACTCACTAAAAGGATCTCACACACACACACACACACACACACACACACACACGACCACTCCTCTTCTCTGGCTGCAGCAGCAGAACGTCACACAAACATCTTGAACGTAGAGAAACACAGTCTGAAAAATGTTGCTGCACCATTTTGTGATTAGTGTCTCCTGTGTGTGTGTTCAGCACAGTTATTAATCACAGCGCTGCTGTGAGGCTTATACACACGCTTTATCATCAAGCACACACTCGTGGTGTGGACATGCAGGGAAGCTACTGATTGGTTCATTCAGACTTGTGCATTGAAGCGTCAAGAGTCTGTCCACAGGGTGCGTGAGTGTTTCTTAAACTGATGATCACACAGTAATTAGGTTCTGTCATTACTAAGCTGAAACTTAACGAGTACACAACAAAGACAAAGTTCTGCCTCTTACTTGTACAGTACACACACACACACACACACACACACACACACATGCTTTTGTGTGTGGTCGGGAGGCTTCAGAGAACGAGTGGTGTGGATTAACTCTGCTCTCAACAGCTTAGTCTTCTGTGTGAAACTCACACCACACACATACACACAGGCTACATTCACGCTACTACATTTTCATTAAAACATGTTTTTACAATGAAAATCATCTGTGCTTGTGTGTTTCAGGTGTGCGTCCACATCTCGAACAAACACACACCTGAGCGATCACTTGCACTGAGCATGTGCTCGTGTAGATTTTCTCTCTGAGCTACAAAACAGAGATTAACCAGAGCAAAGACGACAAAAGGTCCAAGACACTGATTTCAGAGCCAATCAAAAGCCACCATGAGAATCTATGTCATCATTAACAGAGATTTAAGTTTTTAAGATCAGAAAACAACTTCATCATCTGTGCTGGAAAAATTCACAACATCTCAGAAGTGTTTGCGGGGACACAAAAAGCGCCACTAAAGGCTAATGCCAAGCTAACAGTAAATATAAAAAATAACATCTGAATCACACTGATGAAATCATATCTCAAACAAACCGTTGCCACAGGAAGCCATATGCTGCAGGTTTTTGCAATGTCTCGCAGCCACAGCACATCCCTGGTATGTTCAACACACAATGCTCTGATTTCAGGCTCTGGGGCCCTGTTAACACGACAACGCTGGCGGATGAAAACAGCAAAATATTTCATGGGATGTGCCTTTCGTTTAGACGGCGACTGCGTTTTCGGGGCTTGAAAACGCAAGAAAAGTAAAACCACCCTCCAGAGTGGAAATCTTAAAAACGCTCGGCTGTTGTGTCCCAGTGTAAAGGGTGAAAACACACAAAGTCTGCTCTGATTGCAATGACCTGAGGAGGGCACGGAGGGCAGCGTTAATTACGATCGCCGGCGTACAGCCTGCTGGAAATCAAGAAGAAGAAGAAGAAGAGGAAAACCCACAGGCGTGTGGACTTGGTGGTGTTGTGTGGCTCACTGCCACCTAGGCGCCTGGCGTGCATGAATGCCGAATACCGACTTTTGCGTCACCACCACAAACATGCTCGTCTAAACGCAGAATAAAAAGTGAAGACGCGACGCCACTTTTGTGTTTTCTGTTCGGATCGCTCCCGTATAAACATACAGTCGCCTGAATCTCAGCAGCTGTATGAAGGAGAAAATGCAGCACAAGAAACCAGCTAACGACAAAGTGGCATCGTGTGGGCGGAGCATCAGAGGGTCATCATCAAGTCACCATCTCAGTGTTCATCATAGGTCGTGTCCATAGACTGTAAAAAGAATGGACGTAGCGTCCGTGACGTCACCCATTGGTTTTGGGGAGTCGTTTTTGTGACTCCAACATGGCGGCCTGAACAGCGCCATGTTGGATTGGCCGGCCGAGAACCCGCCCACTGGCCTCCAAGCAGCTGTCCACGGAGCTGCTCGGACCTGTCACTCAACGTTTCCGCGCCCTGATTGGCCAGAATTTTAACCTAATAACAGTAAAACGGTAGAGTTAAAAAAAAATTCACCCCCCTCAGAGTGTGTGTTGGGGTAGAAACTATCGATTGAGACAAAAAAATGTTCTGACACCAGGCTTTTAACATGTTTATTGAGGATGTAAAGTCGGCGATTTTAACATGGGGGTCTATGGAGAATGCTCCCTTCTGACACCAGCCCCCAGCGACAGCCGGGGGGATTGCAGTTTTTTGAACGCGGAAGTGAGCTTCACTTCTCAGACCGACAACTGCCCCCTTGGTCGTGTCCCGTGTGGTGAAGGTTGATGACACAGACGGTCGAAGCAGAGGGTTGAAAAGAACCAAACGACCACTAACATGTGACGAGAGTAAAAACAAATGTTCAGAGATCAAACATCGTTTCAACAACTGGATATTTGTATTCACACTCTGCACTTCACCTCTTCTCAGTTCACTCTGTTCTCCCCACTCTCTCCTTCTCTCTCTTCTATTTTCATGAGTTAGCTGCTTTGGGGTCACCCCCCCCCCCCCCTCCCTCCTCCTCCTCCTCATCTTCAGTTTTGGCAGAAATGGAAATCAGTGCTAATCTCAAAGCAAAAGGCTTAGTGTTTTCACACATACACGCACACGCGCGCACACACAGTTTTACTCCCACCTAATATGTGTATCTTCCTCATTTTTTCTCTTTGTGTGTGTATGTGTGTGTGCGTGCGTGCATGTGTTTGCTCTGCATACATGAATGAGGTTGCAGTTGTTTACTCCTGCATGTTTTGTGTGTGTGTGTATGTGTGTTTCAGTTCTCATCTGTGTGTACGTGCATGAAAATATGATCTAAATTTTCGCGCTAGTGTGTGTGTGTGTGTCTTGAATCTAGGCCACATCTTCAGATCTCGACCCTCTCTCAGCGTCATGTTACTGTTGGATGTTTGGAATCCAAAAACATCTCAGCAGCCAATGGGGAGCAGCGATGACAGAATAAGCCCACCCCCGTCCCGTGACACTGACATTGTGGATCTGTAGCAGGTTCATTAAAGCATCACTGTTCACCACAGCCTCTCTTGTTGTTCCTCTGTACATTTCTACTGAAGCTGAACCAACCAGGTGATGTTATATCACATATATATAAGTAAATAAACTACATGTACATACATGGAGAGCAACGGCCACTGGGCTCGTTCACCTGCTGCCTCCAGGTCAGCAGCTGCACTTCAACTCCAACAGAGGTCAGTACAACTCTGTGTCAATCATTCAGAGAGAGAGAGGGAGGTCTGACTGTAGCGCAGGAAGCATCATCATCATCATCATCATCATCATCATGCACACGCAGACAACAGGATTCGTGTCTTGGTGCAGTTCAACCTGCATGAGGGAGGGAGAGAGAGAGAGGCGCCCTCCAGTGGTCGAGTCAGAGACACACTGATTTAAACAGCTGACCTGAGGTCAGTTGTTTGAGCTGCCTTGTTGTGAGGGACTAGAGCAGTGGAAAAGAGAGTAACGACAGCATCGGTCCAATGGAAGCGCCTCCTGATGGAGGAATATGGGTATTGCAAAAGCGCCCAAGAACTGACATTTCTGCATTGTTGGTGAATGAGCAGTGTGGTATTTTTAATAATTTAAGGACATTTATAGATCACCCACGTTAATAGCATCATTGAGGATCCTTTACAGATAAACATTAACACATAGGCCAGTAAAAACAAACAAACAAAAAAAATAGTTGTCTACATTAATGTTTCAATCTACATTTTGTAATAAACAAATTATAAGTATAGTCTGATATGACCAAGACACCTAAAAACAAAAACACGGCCGTTTTCATCAATTTACAAGCAAGTGGGCAACACACATACATTGGTGTGAATGAGTTTTCTGGGCGCTTTTGCAATACCCATATCCTGCCACTAGGGGGCAAAACCCTTAAACCCTTAAACCCTTAAACCCTTACCACGGGAGTCAATGGTGGTGTCGTTACTCTCTTTTCCAGTGCTCTATGAGGGACCTGTGGAGAAACACCGTCATGACTACATCTCCTCCTCCATACAGGGTTTACTAGTCTCGCTCTCCAGAGAAGAAAGGTCTGGCTGGTCCGTTTGGATTTCTTTCAACCTTTCTTTCTTTTTGAATATCTTCACAGTCATATCGAAATATTCCTTGTTTCCTGTCTCTGAGGGGACTGTGAACTCTGCAGCTGTGCAGCCGCCTGTTGACCACCGCTCTGTGGAGGCTTCTTCTCCTCCGCCTCTCCTCCTTCTCATCTTCTACTCCATCTTTCCTGTCTGGTACTGTATATTTGTTCTCCATCTTCATCCTTTCTTCTCTATCTTCTCTAACACCTTGTTCACCCTCTCTCCATCCTCTCCCTTTACCACACCCTCCCTCCCTTCATTGTTCCTTCCTCTCTTTCCTTTCCTCGGTCTCTTCTCATCTTTCTCATTTTTTCCTCCTCCTCCACTTTATCCTTTGTCAGACATTTTCCTCTACCTCTGCTCCCCCCCTCTTCCTCCCTCTCTCTCTCTCTCTCTCCCTCCCCCATCCTCTCCTCTGTTCTCTAAACATTTTCTCTCTTTGCTGTTTTAACAACTGATGCAACTGAGAGCAACAGCACCCACTGCTGCTTCAGTCCCACAATGCATCACCACCAACCAGCCGGTCTCTCACAGCCACGACGACAGCAGCTGAATCTTGACCCTAAGATGAGATGATGGTGCTATCTGTAATGCTAATGCTAATAAGATGATTATTACTGGTCTACTGTATTTAAATTGTGTCTGTTTGATGATGGTTCATGTGTTTAAAGTTAAGCCCCTGGGGGGAGAAAAAAAAAAGGAATTTATTAGAAACAGCTGACAAACCAGTTTCACAATGAGTCTAGGTGCAAGTTCGAACAGTAAAATACAACATACTGTAGGTCACATTCACTGATACTGTTGCATTATCAGCTACTGCAGCAGCAGCGAGCACAACGGGTACTGTAGCTCTGAGTGGCAGGAGCAGCTGATAGGGGTCAATGCTGCTTGACCAGAAGTCAGTGCTGGACGGACCAAGTTTTTCCATGTGTCCGTGATCTCCTCTAGGGATGTCACAATTACTTGTTTTCACAATTAATCGCGGTATTGAACGCCACAATTATTTAATCGTAAAGATTCCTAAATACCGTCACTTCCCAAAAAAGATGATGTTGGAATCATATCTGCAGATATGCGCCAAAATAAAGGTAAATGCACAGATACTGGTCCATTTAACTAAGGTAACATTGAATTGGTAGGAATTTAAATGTTAGCGTGTCATTTTTAATTAAAAAAAAGCAAAACAAAACAAAAAATGATTAAAATAAACATAAACATTTGGTATAGATAACAGTTTATGACCTGAATATTTCAAACACTTCCCCTGGGGATTAATAATTGGTCATATATTAATAGATACTTGAAATATTTTGTGTAAACAATGAGTAATGTAGTTATATTTTGACTATATTTGATTTTACACATTCATAGTGTTGTGAAATTAATTAATACATAATAATCGTGATAATCGTAACACCGTGATTATTTCTCTGACAATAATCGTACCAAGAAAATGTATAATCGTGACATCCCTAATCTCCTCTCTATGGGTTCATTATGTGAAATATATTTATTCTAGATACAGAGAGATGATACAGATTATGTCTGTACCAGAGGGATACCAGGTGCTAATGACTGTAACCACCAGACACACAGACCGAGACAGTGACAGTCACACAGAGATACTGTGTGAGAATACATCAGATTTTTTGACGTCCCCTGTTTCACTCTGAGCTTCTTGAAACATGTGAACTTGAAGACAACTGATTATGAATTCATGCTGCAGTTCTTCTTCATACGGCCTCACTTTGATCACTGAAAGTTAACTGCTGCTCCCACAGCAATATAATTAAATAATAGTCTTACATTTATATATTTATAGCTATTGCCCAAACTAAAGTCTTTAAGTCACTTTCCTTCCCTCACTTCCTGACAGCAAAAGTCTCAGCAGAGTGGATTTGTCATGAGCAGCAACGCATCTCCCCAATGTCGACCACAACAACACACAAACACAGCACATGACATCGGAGTTGAAAAGCTCCAGTTGCAACAGGGAATAATTACACAGACTCCAAACTTTACTGTGATGTCAACAACTTGACTTCAATTCATCAAACAAACAACAACAACCGCCGGAGAAGAAGAAGCTGAACAAAGAGAGACCAGCTGAACGTTCGGTTATCAGTCACTTATCTCCTTTACAGCAGAGAGGACACAGTGCTGCTGACCCACAATGCCTTGCTGCAGCGACTTTTAAAAGGGAAGCGTTGTAGTTTCACCTGAGCAGAAACAGCTGATGGGACCTGATTGACTGGATCACAAGCTAAACAGTTACTAACTATCACATTCAGTCAGCAATAAGACCCTGGTCCAGGTGGGCGGGGCTTGAAGACTGTTGTGACATCACAAAGTTACCAGTTTTATAATTAAGCAATATTACCCTCGAGGGTGTGCTTTAACGTAATTTGAGCACTTCAGTGATGCTTGCGTCCGCAAGCATCACTGAAGTGCTCAAATTACGTTAAAGCACACCCTCGAGGGTAATATTGCGATTATACAACAATTACCAACATAATAAAGTGTATAATTAAATAAATATTCATGTTGATGGACGTTTTGCTCTCAAAATTTTAAGTTTTTTGCGAGTGTGCTTCCCGTTTCCATGGAAATAAATGGGGTCTGACTAATAACTGAAACACAATCAGTCACGTCAGTAGACTCCTATGTGTAATGGAACGTAGTTCACCTCTACAGCAAATAGTCCGTACCTTAACGACCTAGCAACAGAAATTATTTTCTAGTCCCAGATGAGTGAACTCTGAGCTGGCGTTCATGTTTTAACGCGGTCTCGGACTTTCCCGAACTAAATCAACACTGCACAAACTCGCCCAAGTTATGACAAAGATGCCGTTTTTTTCCGTTCACAGATGTAGCTTCTACAACCGCAAACTCTGCATGTAAATGAAGTTATAGCGCCGTGTCGCCGACACAGCTGATAAAGCCAAACGATTACTCCAGATTATTTAAAAGCCCAAAAGGCGCAAGCGAGAGAGAGGGAGAGAGAGAAACATACAGGTAATCACCTCCGTTTTATCCAATGAAATATTCAGCTCCAGGCCATATTTAAAAAAAAAAAAAAACATATTCACCGCGATCACAACTCGTGTCTCTCCGACTTTGTAACGTTACACACATGGGAGGGAGACAATCCTCTCTGCTGTAACGGGGAAGTTTACAATATATTAACAAAAAATAAAATAACATAATTGTTCTATAAATGTGACTTTGGCAGCTGTCAGGAACAACCTACAGGAGGTCAATGTAGTTTGTGATTTATTTTCACGAGTAATAAATTACGTTTTTCAAAATAAAAGGGGGAAAAGTCCATGTTGCCATGGAGATGTGTAAACAACACATGACATGGCGAAGTAATATTTTCAGTGATAAGTCAGCCGTGCTGTAATGCTGATTTGAGCACGTTCTAAATGTCTTATTGACCAATCAGATTGCTTGGTCGGAACTACTTGTTGTATAATTATCTTTAGACTAGGGATGTCACGATTATAGATTTTCTTTGTACAATTATTGTCAGAGAAATGATAACGGTATTACGATTATTATGCATGAACTAATTTCACAACATATGAATGTGTAAGATCTAATACAGTCGATATATAATTAATTACATTACTAATTATTTACACTAAATATTATTAGTAGTGGTATCTACTATTAATATATAACCAATTATTAATCCTCCAGCGGACGTGTTTTAAATATTCAAATCATTAATTGTCATTTATGTTTAAGTTTATTTTAATTGTTTGTTTTTTTTATCACAAATTAAATGACAAGCTAACATTTAAATTCCTACCAATTGTATGTTACGTGGTAAATAGACCAGTATTTCTTACATTTACCTTAACTTTGGTGCACATCTGCCTCCGTGTTTCCAACATAATCTTTTTTGGAAAGTGACGGTATTTAGAAATCTTAATGATTAATTAATTGTGGCGTTTAATACCGCGATTAATTGTGAAAACAAGTAATCGTGACATCCTTACTTTAGACTGTATTGAGCTTAAGAATGCATGATGGAGTTTTACGGTAAACCTATAACAGAGCTTAATACAGTGTAACGTCAACCTATATAGGACTTTAATAAATTAATTACACTACAAGGACCTTTAATACAAACATATATTATGTATAAAGAGTTTTAATATGAACCTGTAAATTACAGACTAAGGAGCTTTATTACAACCCTATATATTACAACATAAGGAGCTTAAACTGACACTTTCTGCCTCCGTTGCTGTTTTCCAACTTTAGGAAAAGTTATACAGAGACTTGGCTGACAGTGAGTGATGGAGCAAAATAGAAATAAACAGAACCTATAAAATATATAATAATAAAAAAAAAGCTGATTTTCAGCCCATATGAAGAAGCTGAGTGTGAAGCAGCAGTGACAGCAAAGACTGATGTAAATGTTCTGAACACATGATGTTCCTCCTGCTCCAAATAGCATCAAGGAGAACAAGCCAGCGGGAGCGAGAGGGGGGTTATTTTATACGCTGCTGTTCTCCCACTCAGTTTGAAACAGAAACAGAAAGTAGACTTTCCCAAATGGAGCGCTCCCCGTCTCCGTCTTTACCCTCTCTATTCCAACATTACCACGGAAACGCTTCCTCTGTGTGTGTGCGCATGTGTGTGTGTAACAAGCAGTTTGAGATAAATGACTTTAGGAAGTTTCAATATGATACAGTCCAAGCGAGGGGAATAGGGGATGTGTGTGTGCTGCACCTCTCTGTGACGAGTCTCTGAGGACGGACAGAAAGAGACGCAGACAGATTCAACACTCACAACATCTTACAATGAAACACTGATAAATATATTAACATTTAGACTGTGAACACCTGTGATTCATCTGCACAAGCGCACACAACAGGCCCAACTGTCTCCACCCTGGATCTTCTGACACATGGAGGCGCGGAGTGGGTTTAACACAGCCGAGTCCGTTCTTCACCAATCAAATGAGCTCCTCTCTTCGCCTTTAAATGCGCCGCGGGCGAGGCGCACTGCAAGTAAGAAGGAGGAAACTGATGTTCTGGTCCGGGAGGTCCAAGCTCGTAGTGTCACGCAAACAGACCTCACGGGCTGACTATGCAAAAGATTACTGATGTTGTTACCCAGGTTTGCTCTGACATACTGAGAACTACCCCAGTGTCCAGACCCAGAGACTGCAGCTTCAGGAAGACGTTGTTCTTAGTTGGATGACATGGCTGCATTTTGCATAGATGTACGTAGATGGGCGACACTCATACTGTGAGTATGACAGCTAATATGAACAATTACTTCATTAACCTGCCATTATCACATTCACAATAATGTAATTAGACCTACGAATAATTATTAGATACGTCCAGAAAACAAGTCCAGAAAACAAGCCTGTGGTGCCTCAATTCACTGAGTGGTGCTGTCACAAAAAACTAGGGTCCTGAAATTGCAGGCTCTGGGTCTGAAGGAATATAACAATGTCACTTTGGCCCCGTCCTGATCATTATTACCACTATGTCACCTAGCAACAGAACCTGACTACAGGTGACAGTAATCTGCTGGTGTGAAGGTGTGAACACACCTCCTTAGACATGTCATGAAGAAGAGGAAGAAAAAGACATGATACGATACGATACGATACGATACGATGCGATAAACTTTATTGTCCCGTTCAGGGAAATTTGTCTTGGACACTGTAGCTGCGCCATAAATGCCTTAATGTCCACAATGACAAAAACAAAAAACAAAAGAACAATACACCTCAGCCATATCAATCCAACAGCATTGCACATATCCCATAACATAACACATATTGCACACATCCCACAACAATATGTGTTATGTTATGGGATCCTGCAGAGACCTGATCAATACTGAATTGCCGAGTCGGCCTGATCGGCCGAGACCGAATCAACGACCCACAGATTCCTTCTCTCAGTCCGACGTTTCTGATGAGAAGCAAATTGTCAGGTTAGTGGATGGACTG
Organism: Trachurus japonicus; assembly: GCF_045865225.1. NCBI lineage: Eukaryota > Metazoa > Chordata > Actinopteri > Carangiformes > Carangidae > Trachurus > Trachurus japonicus. The sequence continues at coordinate 19,646,054 of NC_140911.1, forward strand.
ATGAGAGAGTTCAGAGGTTGTGTGGGACAAGCGGATCTTCATCCAACGGGTCATGGTGACTCCTCGTGCTCGTCAGATCGAGGTTATTAGCTCAAAGCTGCACACTAGCGGCTCAGTTACCACCGCTGTCTGGAAGCCAATTGACCTTTGTCCCTCAGACTCCACACAGGAAGCAAATCACCAATTTAGGTGACAGAGCTGAGCTGAGCTAAGATGCTGATGCTGTTACTTTGTGTGTGTGTGTGTGTGTGTGTGTGTGTAGTGCCCATTCAGACTAGCTGAGTGTGAGTAGAGGGCTCAGTAAGAGACAACAGAGTGCAGTGCAGCTGATTATTCTTGTTAGAATCAATATACTTCTGCCACAACTTCGTTCACTGACACCGCTCCACCGCTCCACCGACCCTTGAGCCCTTCAGCCAGTTTCTTCTGTGGCTCTTTCAGGAGGCAGGGTGCAGCATTGCATGATGGTCTATCTGTGTTTCTCAATCTCCTACACAGGCGCTAAGTATAAACTGCATCACCAAGCAGAATGCATTTCCGGTGAACCGACAGCAATAGCCCCCTCCTTGCCTGCTATTGTATTGTGAAGAGCAGCAATGCATTATGGGTCAGCACAGAATGTCCAGTAGCTCACCGCATCCAGGTGTTTCTCACATATACAACATTTACCTACTGCAGTGAAAAGTTCATTAGTGGCCAACGTCGCCTTCATCTCCTCTACCTGCAGTTACCATACATGGCCACCAGTGGCACCAAAGAGAAGAACCATTCATCCCACAGTCAAAGATATTCAATAAATGGAAAGATACTCCATGAGCGGCTGCTCCAATGATATGAAATGGTTTCACTTCCTGTCTCTCTAAATGGGCGTGGCCAACCGTCACCACCTCGTCTGTGAACGTGTGTGTGGATTTATACAATTTGTAGGTAGATGAAAGTGAGATATTTATATTTTCTTATGATAACATTAAATATTTACACTACTAACAGTAATATTTAGCATGAAAAAATAATTTTAATCATTTTCACGGGAGTTTGCGGCTGTTTGTTTGACGTTGCCTAGGAGATCTGTGCCAAATCTGGCGAGAGTGTGTCGTAGAGACAGAGACAGGTCGTGAACAAAGTGGATTTTCTCCTGATGTGTCCGTCTGAAAGTTGCCATTTTCATGTCAAACTGTTCAGAAGAGATGTGGCTTGTGAAAAATGAGTCGAAAATTTACTTCAGTGACTGTGGGGAGAAAGGACAGACCATAATCTGTGTTCACGTTCAATTTTCCCATTGGAGTCAATACACTCCAGGCTGCCTCTGGTCTCCCTAAAGGGGCGTGGCCGTGCAGAAGCCTAGTGACATCATACAGGAAGCTGACTCGTTATGGAAGGTCTTGGTTTGATGCTCCACAGCTTTACCTGTGCTTATTACTGTTTCCATGACAATGTGACGGGTTAGAAACGAAAAGCGGGGGTGTTGAGGGGCTTGTTGACGTTGGAGGAGAAGAGTCGTCTCTCAAAGAGTCTGAAGAGTTTCTCTGTGAGGTTAGAAACTTGAGCTTTTCTCTGCCTGAAGACCAGAGCACCACACCTTTATAGACCATGCCCCCTGAACTGGAACGCAGCTCGTTTCTGTTCGATCACAGACGGTCGAGCTGTCACACTGACTCCGCCTCCACGCCGCACTCACACTCACACTCATTATTCAGACACAAGGAGAAGCAGAAAACAAAGAGTGCTGAACATTACGACCACAGTGCTTGTAATGGCAGACACTTAACAGACTGAAGGAGCGTCAGCGGCAACAGCAGAGGTGTTATCTTCTTAGTGTGTGCGTGTTTTGTGCGTGTAATGGGATAGGTCGCAGCACTTGACAGAACAACAATACATCAGTATATGAAATGCAAAACACTCATAAACCTGGTGAATATTAACACTGGGACCATAAAATAAATATGGAACATAAAGAGAAAGAGAGGCATTTAGCTTCAGAGTGACGCTGCAGCTCAGTGTAAAGTCATTATCCGAAAATACACAAACACACACAGTGAAAAATATAGAAACAACTTTTTAAAATCTTAATCACCTCTACACAAGCTACTCACACCACCTTACATTAACAGATTGATGATACAAACACTCAGAAACCAAATCCTGCAACTACTGAATGGTGGGTCAAGGTGGGCAGGGCCAGGTGACTGGTTTTTTTGTGACATCCCAAAGTCACAGAAAAGTCCTAACAGCTAGTTTGGGACAGTTGATTCAAACACCTTTAATTCAAGATAATTCCTCAAGCCTAACTTAAGTTTTATTTGTTTTTGTTTATAATGTACCGTACATACAAAACGTACAGGCTTTTAAGTTTTCTCCTTATCTTAGTTTTATACTTGAAGAACCCCTTAATGTCCCTTTAAACCAAAACAACAGGAGGATGAGCCGGCAGCATGAGCTTTTTAGATATTCTGTGAAACACCCTGAAGTAACTTTCTCAGCTAAAGAGAAATCCAACCTCAGGTGTCAGACTTGAAATGAAGGTGTTTTGTGTAACTGGGTTCAGGTTCTGAAGGATGTATTTATTTTGATATAAATGTCCTTTAGAGCTTTAATATAAACATTTACCTTTATACTGTATGGAGCTTTAATATAAACATACAGAGGTGACTGAGCTTCACAGACGTTAAGGTTCAGTGATGCACTGAGCTGCCGCCAGGTTGGAAGCTTCTAGAGCTGAGAAAGAGAGGGAGAAAGAGAGGGAGGAAGAGAGAGAGAGAGAGAGGGAGAGAGAGAAGAAGAAGCGACTAAACCTCCACCCACTCGACTGTGGTTTCACCAGATATTGAGGGCAAAGTACAAGAGAGCGAGAGAGAGACAGAGCAAAGAGAGCAGCAGAGCACTGAGAGACCAAAGGAGAGAGACGGAGAAAAGGCGGGGGTGGAGGGAGGAGAGAGAGAGAGAGAGAGAGGACAGAGCGAGGGAAGAGAGGAGAGGAAAGGAAAGGAAAGGGGGGTGTTTAACTCCTATATTAGGTAGCTAAATATGTCTCAGTCAGAGTCCGTCACATCTGAGCAGGAAGTTCCTCATTTAAACATCTCAGACATTAAGGGAACCAACAGGACACGATGTGTGAGGGCTGTCAATCTGTTGGGGGGCAGGGGGTCCTCTATCTCTCTATCTGTCTATCTATCTGTCTATCTATCTATCTGTCTATCTATCTCTCTCTCTCTATCTCCCGCTCTCTCTGTTTCTCCAGCTGCAGCAGACTGAGGCACGTTCAAAGTCACTGTGTGTTATACTGTGAAATTCCCTCAGATGCAACGACTCACTCAAACAGAGGATCAGTGTGAAGATCCACGTTTGATCTGAAGCTTGAACACAGCCAGTCAGTAGCAATAACACAAACATAAATTAATGCTCTGATAATGATGATAATGATGATGAGGATGATGATGATGAGAGGGAAACGTTTTAAAACAGGAAAACGAAAGATGCATAAACCAAAAACCAGAACCAGCACAGTGACAGTGTTTCCTCAGCACTGAATGTTATTAAGTGAAACTGACCTTTGACCTCTTAGATTAAAAATGCCATCACTGACATTTGTCCTCACAGACACTGAGGTAATTAGTGAGTTGCGGCAAAATCCTGTTCTGTGATTTCTGTGATGTAACATTGAGACAGAGGAGATGTGATTGTCTGTGGCTGTGAGGCTTTAACCTTTGCCCTTTGACCGTTCAAAATCCAACCAACTGAATGGTGTGAGTCACAGTAACACGACAGACACTCGATGTCGACGACAGTCTCCATTATCAGACTCGGATCAGATCAGAGGATCTGAACCAGGTTCGGTTTGTGTCGCATCACAGTGACAGTGTTTTTCTGCTACAGAGCTGCACAATCTGCTGCTTTCTCACTGAGATGACACGATAACTCCACTATCAGTCTGTTCTCACATGGAGCCAATAAGATGAGAACATACGATGAGCTGTGTTGATCCCCGAGGCGAAACTGGGTCACTCAACAAAAACCCCCAAAATAGATGCAGAGAAACATGTTTAAGACTAAAAACGCAGTGTCCGGACTGCAGCTGCAACAGCAGCTTCACCAGTAGCAGCAGCTCCATGTTCCTGATCCTGTTCCTGCCGGCTGCTGCATATTGTGATGTTTCACTTGTCACATTAAACCTGGCTAATGTTTCTCTGCTACTGTGCAGAGTAAAAATGTTACTCAGATATGACACTGAGGAGACAGGAGGGATGAAACATGTCTTACTGCCGCAATCACAAACCTGCTACAGCGACAATAGTCACACTGTATTCCTATAGGTGACTGACCTGTGGTATTCTGTAACATGGGGGGGGGTCAGTTTAATGGCCCTTTTCCACTAGCGCTACTTGGCTTGACTCGACACATTTTTTTTGGCTTTTCCACTTGGGCTAGAATCTGGTACCTGTTACTTTTTTGTAGCAACCAAGGTTCAAAGAGACCTGGTCCGATGATGTCAACTGAATGCCGGCCGCTGATTGGCCAGAGTGTTCTCACTGGAGGAGTCGCGAACACGAGACTCAAACCTGCTATTTTAAAAAAAACACACAATTAACAGCGACCACTGATCTGTTCTAAGACTGTTGACGAACCACATCACGATCTGTCAGCGAGGTGCCGGCGAGTGTGTTTGGAGCTCGCGAGAGGATCGAAAAAAAGATGAAGCTAGATGAAGCGGCCGTAGCAGCCGTGCTGTGACGACCCCACCCCCACGTTGAGGAGGTAGGACTATGAAGTGCTCAGTTGTAATGGAAAATGGCCTAAAAACCAAGTCGAGTTGAGCTGTAACTGTGTAGTGGAAAAGGGCCATAATTCATCAAAGTGAAGTTTGAAGGTGTCAATCCCTCCAATATGATCAGCATCATCTGGAAACCCCTCTGATGAATAACCAGTGGTGACCTGTGACCTACAAAGTCACGCTATAGAGCTGTCATCAGGTGTGCTCAGGTGTCAGTGTGAAGTGTTTGTGAAAAGAAAGCTCCATGTTGAGGGAATGTGTGTGGGAAGAGAAGAAAACTAAACTTTCATCCTCCTGCTGCTCAGTTTGATCTGGGAAGAGGAACCGTCGACAGTCATTTCTCTGTGCATAAAACCTCATTCGACCTGGGAGCGTACATACTCCTCCCTCTTTGCCGATGCAGTGTTGTTGGCTCCGCCTCCATCAGCATCATATTATTCAGAGCAGGTTTCTAACATTGCATTTCATCAGCTGCTGTGGTCCGGTCCCTGTGAGCTCTGATCATGTTTAAAGCTGTTGTGTGAAGCTGGTGCAGGAATCAGCAGCGTGTGGATGCTGTTATCCTCTGTCAGCAGCTGATTTAACTCACTGCTTTCTCCAGCTGTGCTTCTTTTGATGAGCGTCCACCTCTTTTTGCTGTTAACAGGCCGCTCAGCCACTTCACCCACTGGACACCAGCCAGGGAACTAATTCCCTTTGTCCACGGTGGCAACGAAAGCACATTTCACCCCCACACTCACCTGCCAGCTTCATTATTTTCCCCAGGTGATAAGATGGTTAGAATGAGAATGGACTGAGCAAACAGCAGCTACCGGGCGCTGAGCAAGAAACTACAGCAGCCGTGATTGTGGGTCTGCAGGGTGATAATAACAGTAATAATAACTTGCTCCCTTTCATCATCTGAGCTGCTCCTGCTGCTGCTGCTGCTGCTACTCAGATTTCACCTTCAGTCAAACATTATTTCTAAAAATATAAAACCTTTGACTCAGGAGGAAGTGAACTGGCAAAATCTTGCTGTGAAGTGTGAATTAAAAGTGGGTGGCCGCTGCTTTGTGCCAAACGTACAGCTGCAGCAGCTGGAGGTGGAGTCACGGTCCACGGACCTGCTGCTCCGACTGCCTCCAAACTAGCCCTGAAGCTAAAACAACATTTACTGTAAAACTCAACCGGTCTCCAACCTAAAAAGGTCCTGGAACAGAGTCAGACCAGCTGGTCCAGGTCCAGGTGGACTCAAACTGCAGCTTCTCACCTGGTCTGGATGAACCGCCCCTGGATTTTAGTTCTGGTGTCACTAAACAAGAAGAATCCAAACCACCTCTTTACCTGAACTCAACCAAGCAGCTACAGCATCCAGGAAGACAGAGGTCTGGTACCTGCTGCTGTGTCGCACCTGAGGGTGAGAAACTAACTCTGCGTTCATTCAGATGGTTCAGATTGTTCCTCAGGTAACGGCCGTCTGAGTGACTGGTGACAGAGGCAGAACCAACCAATCAGAGAGCAGCGTCAAAGACTTGTCTCCATAGCAGAGCAGGTGTTTCCATTAAATCAAACACTGAACTGAACTCACATCAAACCACAACACACACACACACACACACACACACACACAGATATTCACTGAAGCTTTGACGGGGCCGAAAGGTTCATCTGTGTCGACTGACAGCCACCACCATGCCACTGGACATCATGAGACCAGAACTCAAGACTTGATCCAAGAATCTGGATCAACATTCACTTCACATTCAGACTCATTAATGGTTCTTAACGATGTTATTGATGCAGAAATAACAACAAAATTATTAATAATAATAATAATAATAATGATAATTAGTTAGATTTAAGATGATTCATCAGATGATGATGTTGCCAAACAGTAAGTCTGCCTCAGTATATTAAAACTGTAACGAACGAATTATGAATTGTGAACCTTTAACTTACTTTAACTTCCTTAGCTTTAACTCATTATAGTCACAACAGACATTACACACACACACACACACACACACACACACACTTCTCACCGCTGATGCAGAGGCTGAAGCGACACAGTTCGTCACACAGGGTGTCCGGGCTCTCCAGATCTCCCGGTCCTCCTCCACCTCCGCCTCTTCCTCCTCCTCCTCCTTCTCTCCTCTTCTTCCTCGGCGACATCCTCTTCACCATCTTCATCACTCGCTCCACTTTGTCCATCCTGTCTCCTGTCAACCTGCTCCTCTTCTCCTTTTTCTCTTCTAAACTGTTTTCTCTCTCTCTCTCTCTTCTGTCTTCTCTTGTTGTTTTCTTGTTGATCTTCCTGATAACTTTCCACTCAACTCTTCACTCACTTCTTCTTCCTCTTCCTCTCTCTCCTCTCAGCAGCTCAGTGGCTCCTCTGCTTTTCCCCAAAATATCCTTCTGCTCCTCCTTCTTCTTCTTCCCGACTGCTCCTCTTCTTCTTCTTCTTCTCCTTTACCTCCTATTCCTGCCTCTCTCTTTCCAATGCAGTAGCTACTTAATTGCTCAGGTTCAGCTCCATATACACATCCTCTAGAACTCTTCCTCTCTTCACCTCCCTCTTCTTCCTCTCCAGCAGCTTGCAGAGAGATCCACAGAGCGAAGCTGGAGGAGTGAGACACTGAGGGAGAAGAGAGGAAAGAGAGGAGAGGAGAGGGAGAGAGGCAGCACATTTACTTTCCCCCTCCTCTCCCTCACTCTCTCTCTCTCCCTCTCTCTCGCTGTACCCCCACCCCTCCAACATCCAACCTTCAAAACTCTCAGTCTGGGTTTTTTTTTCTTTTTTTTCCCCTTCTTTTATTTTGGGAGAACAGGCAGCGTGTTTTAAAACAGACAGACACAGTATGAAGCGGTTTCTTTTCTTTGCTTCTGCAGCCCCCCCCCCCCCTCTCACCCCCCCCCTTTTCCACACACACACACACACACTTTTCATTCTGTCACTTAACACACACACACACAGTTTGTCTCTTTCGTCCGCGCCCGACTTCCTCCATCAATCCACGTCTCCGCCTCCTCCTCCTCCTCCCTGCACCCCCCCCCCCCCCCTCTCCTTTTTAATTCCCTCTCTCATCTCCTTTCATCTTCCCTTCTTCCCTTTCTCCCTTCTTTGATTCCGTCATCCCTCCATCATCTCTCCCTCTCCCTCTCTCACTGTCTTCTTGACCCTGACACAATCCATCCTCTCAACACCTCCGTCTCTCTGTCCATCTCTTCTCTCTCATCTGCTCTTTAATCTCCAGTTCGTGCATCCACATAATAAGCTCTGTCTCTCTCTCTCTCTCTCTCTCACACACACACACACACACACACACACACACACACACTGTGGACACTTAAGCTTATCGGTCTCACACATAATGACACAGTCACTCACAAGTTTATAGACCGTCACACACACGCACACACACACATGGACACACTGCAGAGCTGGAGGTGTGAACGAACCCCAGGTATCTGTAATGAAAACTCACCTGGAGGAGGGTGAGGAGGGGGGAGGGGGGAGGAGGGGTGAGGGAGTGGGGGGGGGGGATTGGTAGGAGGTGGTCCTGCACTCTGCACTGAAACTGTGACACTGACTGAATTGATTACTGGCAGGAAATTACAGTAAAAGTGGCGCCATGAAGATCACTGGGGTGGTGGTGGTGGTGGTGGTGGTGGGATGGAGGTGGAGGTGGGGGGGGGGTGGGGTGGGGGTCTTTTCAGGCCGGTTTCATCTGTAGGTTTTTCAGCTGTGATCAAAGGACACGGAGCTGAAATCTTCTGGAGTCTCATGTCAACCTGACGTCTCATTAATACATGAATATTAACACGTTATGAAAGCGGCTGGGGAGGAGGTTGAGTCACTGTCACAGTCGTGTCTGTGATGCTGCTCCGCTCTGATTGGCTGGTTACACGCCAGGTTCCACATAATAACACAATCGTGTGTAACGGGTCGAGTCCACAGGTCGTTACTCTATGGATGTGAACAGTAAATGTGTCTTCTGTGATGTAGAGGAATCTATCGCTCATGTGTTTTACGAATGTTGTGTTGTGCATGATTTTTGGATTGACCTGAGCAATCATTTTTCTAACTTTCTTAGTGTCTCTGTTCTTTGTTATTTTTCTCATAACAACAAGTCTGTTGAATTCATTACTAATTACTTAAGTCTTTCCTGTAAATTCTTTATACACAAACACAGATTTCTCAAAACTAAACCGAAGTTTAAGGTGTTTCTACTTGAATTTCATCTTAAGTCTCTCAGAATTATAAATGACAAAAAAATGATCTACTGCTGCAGTATTACGACAGCCTGATGAATGTCTAATCTTAATATTATTTCTAATGACTTTATGGATTTTTGTTAAATCAATGATTATCTTTGTGTACTCTGTATTCTGTGCGTGACCAATGTATGTACCCTTTTTCTTTTTTCTGTTTGTTTCTCTCCTCTTCTAATTGTTATTGTTTTTTTTTATTACCGTCTCACCTGATTATTACCTTGTTTCATATCTATTTTTTGTCTAAAAACATTATTGTACTCTACTTGCTTGTCAATAAAGAAAAAAAAACAAACTCTATCACAACTAGGTTCTGTTGCTAGGCAACATCTTGTGGTTGTAAAGTTCAGGACAGGAGCAAAGTGGACCACGACAGTTTGTTTGTATTGTTGTAACCATGACAACAAAGATCGTCTAATGTTGAGGAGGAACTAATTTTAACCCAGACTAAATAGACTGAACAAACTGAACAGACTGAACAGTGTCAACAGACTGTGTGAACAGACTGAATAGTGTGAACAGTGAACAGACTGAACAGAGTGAACAGAGTGAACAGTGCAAACGGACTGAATAGTGCGAACAGACTGAACAGTGTGAACAGACTGTGTGAACAGTGCAAACAGAACAGTGTGAACAATGAACAAACTGAACAGTGTGAACAGTGTGAACAGTGAACAGACTGAATAGTGAACAGTGCGAACAGACTGTGTGAACAGTGTCAACAGACTGTGTGAACAGTGTGAACAGACTGAACAGTGAACAGACTGTGTGAACAGTGTGTATCAGTTCTCAGTGAAGCTGCAGAGTGTCATTCAGAAAGTGAATTCAGCTCCGTCTGCAGATTTTCTCAGACCAGATGCTGCAGTGCATTGTGGGAGATTAACCCCTTAAAAGCTCAGTGAGTGTTTCAGATACTGATCTCAGAGATGTTTCATGAAGTCACTCTCTTTATGTGTGTGTGTGTGTGTTTACACCCCGACTGATTGAAGTCAGGCTGAAAAAAAGCCAAAAACTATGGCCATGTGACTTTTTACCTCACTGTCTCTGAATCATGACTAATAATCACATTTAAGATCATTTCTCTTATTCATCTGTTCAATTTGATCCCTCCAAGGAGAAAAACTTGGCTTTCTCTCATTAATTTAGTTGGAGGTGGAAGGGGCTGGTTTTCTGATGCCAGAAGGGTGTTTGGAGTTTCATAACAAGATACTGTGTGTGTGTGTGTGTGTGTGTGTGTGTGTGTGTGTGTGTGTGAGGGAGAGAGAGGGTGTGCGTCACTGGTACTCCTCATGAACTGGTTATGAAACAGTCTCACCAAGTGGGAGTGTGCATTAATCACAGCTGCTCAACTTCAAATGACTTAAACTTTGCATGCGCGCACACACACACACACACACACACACACACACACACACACACACACACACACACACACACACACACACACACACGGACCTGTTTTAATCTCACAATAGGAAGCGATTTAAAATCTTGGGTATTATCAAGCTGCAGGTTCAGTGTGTAATGACACAGTCTGTATTCAGAAACTGAGCCTTAAAATCAGCTGTAAGGATTTTATGTGACTTTGTGATGTCACAAGAGCAAGCTGTTAACAAGCCCAACCAACCAACCTGGTCCCGCCATCCAACAGAATTTGGTTTCTCTGAGTGTTTCACCTGAAGTTTACATATCCATTTCTACTGGATCACCAAGAAATAAGTCAGAGCCTCCTCTCTTCCAACTGGCTGACACCGACTTGTTACTCCAGAGGGAAACTGAGAGAGGAACTGTAAAACTACACTGAGGTGATTTTAAGATCTCCTCATGGATCAACACTTGAGACAAACTGACCAGTAACAGCTAACTGGTCTCACTGAGAAACTCTCAGCCAGTCATGAACATCATATTCACAAACCGATCAACAATAAATGATTGATAATCAGCTTCAACTGTCTAAGAGACGTTCACAATCACTATGCTCATCTTTTGTTTCCTGTTGGTTTCATAGAAATCTCAGGAGCAAGTGATGAGTTCACTGTCCTCTCACTTCACAGGACCCTGAACACAGCAAGACCAGTTTCAATGGTTCCTGTTTCTAATATTAAAGGGACAACGAGGAGTTTCTATTCGGTTATAAAAAAGTCTCATATTAATGTGGATGAATCTCCGCTACCCACACTTGTTAATGGGCCTGTGGTGGAAAATTGCTATGATGGGTATTCTCCTTGTAATAAGTGGTAACATAGTCTTTGAAGTAGTTGTAGTAAGACCATGTAGCAATCCTGTTAACTCCATTAGTGGAGACATTTGTGTATTGACCATAATAAACCTGGGGGCAGAGGAAGGACACTAGGATGACCCATGTACAACCTTGTTTACTAACTGATCTAGGTTGTAAATTCCTATAGGGAAACCAACGACTGGGGCAGCCATTTGTTGAGTAACACATCTGTTGATTGTTTTATTGTCTGAGAAAGCTAGAAGTGCTTGTAGTAATGTCTAACCAGAGTCATAAAGTGGGGTATAAGAAGGGACTGCAACCTCTGTTCTTGGGGCACTACTCTGAACTGCTACTGCCATGTAGTTCTGTGTTCTGTTCCCTTCTCCCCTTCTCTGTGGAGAATGGAGAATAAACTTGGGTGCATGCTACCTCTCCTGTCTTGTTTTTTGACTCGCCACCGGCAGGACCAATATTTCCACGACAAGGCCCATTTTCGATAAATATATCGTTCTGTCTCTATCGTTATTTTGTTATTATTAGTGGTGGCGGAAATGCTGGGCGAGCCGACCAGCGTTTCCTTCGTGGCGAGTCATGAGAATAACGCTGCAGAATCGTCGTTTATGGTCGGAACTACGACGGTATGTGAACCTGTTTGAACCTCTGACTTTAATTATTGATGAATGAAAACATGAGTCTGTCTTGCGCCGGTCAAAGAATTTCACGGTGCGGAGGCTCATAAATGTAGTGTGAAAACGCTTCGCTTTTCCAAAACTCCTCGTTGTCCCTTTAAAGTTTCTTCTGCTGCACGTGCACACACACACACACACGCGTGCGCGCACACGCACACACATCTGTGAAGAAACGTACACTCAAGTTGGAGGATGGAAAATGAATGAATAAATAAATAAATAAAATTCATAGATTTCTCTCTGCAAACTTGCGAACATGAACAGGACTGAATTGAGTTGTTGGTCTGTTTGTGTCAAGACTCTGAAAACACAAAGGACCCAGTTTGTATAAAATATAAATGTTCATGGGACACAAATCTGTCGTAAACGCCCCTCATTCCTCCAGCTAATTATACAATTAGAGTATTAATGTGTCCCCATTCACACCTCCCACATACACAGATACACACTGTGTGTGAGCGAGCGTGTGTGTGAGCGTGTGTGTGTGTGTGTGTGTGCATCGATGCTGAGTTTTATAAATTCAGGACACAGATACATATTAAATCAGAAGTAAAGAAAAGTTGAGAGTAGGACAAGAACCGATGAATCATCTGCTTTAATCAGGCCTCAGTCCATGTCATACATCTACACACATTGAATTATTAATGTGAAATATATGAATAATAATTCGATCATATATATAGGTATAAATACAATAGTGAAACCTCTGTATGTGAAAACTGAATATAGACCCAGTTTGAAACTTGATTGGTTTCATATATTGACATAGAAACATGTATGTTTAGTATGTTTACACTGGATCATTTATATGAATATCCATCCATCCTTCAGCCTGTCAGTCATATATATTATATCATATTGAAGAAAAGCGAATCTCCCTGCACAGCCACAGTTCCTCGGGTGCAGGTGGGTAGCAGGAGTGCGTAAAATCAATAGATATATCTATTGATATTATATCATATAGTTAAATATAAAGGAGAGACATGTGTGTAGTTCCTGAATGATGTTTCTTTATATATCCAGAGGATGTAGATAGTAATAATATTACTTCTTCTTACAGGTGACATATGGAAACATCTGTCTGACAATAGGGACAGACAGTATAATACATCTGAGGACATGTTGAAACCAGGTTAATGATTTTTTGATGTTTGTCTTTGATCTGCTGAGAGACCAGGAGATGATTTCTGAGGAGATGAGATGATGTCCCACTGATGTTTATGGGATGCAGCTGTGTCGCTGAGACACATCTGATCTCATCCTCTGACTCCATATTCACTTTGCACTGTGCTGCGACACCGAGGGAACCAGACTCATCAAAACAGCCTCATGTCACGTTGGCAAACAGAAAAACAGGCTCATGACCCATTTCCTGTTCCAGCGCCAACACAGAGGGACACAGAGGCACCCAAACACACAGGAGTCGGTCCAGGTCCAGCAGCTGGATTCATATAGAATACATGACTTCAATGTCCAATGAGTTTAAGGAGGTCAAAGAGTGAGAGGGTGAACGAGGATGTTTCATAACCAGCAGGTCCAAACATGTCGCTGGATGAAGTGACCTTCAGCCTGAAGAATGAGCTGACGAGCAGAGTCTGTTCATCCTCACAGAACAATCAGAACATGAACATCCATCCACATGTGTTGCATGTGACAAAGCTAAGATTAGCATGTGCAGATTGTATTCAATCCACTGGTTTCCACTGGTGCAACTCGGCTCGACTTGCCATGGCACTACATACTCGTTTTTTTTTTCTTTTCCACTAGCACCTAGTACCCAAGGGGGCAGTTGTCGGTCTGAGAAGTGAAGCTCACTTCCGCGTTCAAAAAACTGCAATCCCCTCGGATTCCTCTGGGGGCTGGTGTCAGAAAGCAGCATTCTCATAGACCCCCATGTTAAAATCACCGATTTTACATCCTCAATAAACATGTTAAAAGCCTGGTGTCAGAACGTTTTTTGGTCTCAATCGATAGTTTCTACCCCCACACACACTCTGAGGGGGGTGAATTTTTTTTCAACTCTACCGTTTTACTGTTATTAGGTTAAAATTCTGGCCAATTAGGGCGCGGAAACGTTGAGTGACAGGTCCGAGCAGCTCCGTGGACCGCTGCTTCAAGGCCAGTGGGCGGGTTCTCGGCCGGCCAATCCAACATGGCGCTGTTCAGGCCGCCATGTTTGAGTCACAAAAACGACTCCCCAAAACCAATGGGGGACGTCACGGACGCTACGTCCATTCTTGTTACAGTCTATGCTAGTACCTGGTACCTGGTACTTTTTTGATAACGCCTCAGCCGAGGTTCCAAGCGAGTTGAGGCGATACTAAAATGTGACACCAGCCGATCGCCAGCCACTGATTGGCCAGAGCGATGTCACCGGAAGAGTCGCAAGCGCAGCAATGTCCGACACGACGACCAAATCCACTCAATTTAAAAACACACCGGCAGCAGTGTCCACTGATCTGTACTGAGACTGTTTTTATTCTTTTATGTGAGTTAAATGGCTGTTGCGTTGAAAACCACGCTCTCGTCTTGTCCGTAACCAAGGTGCAGACAAGACAAGTGAGTTTGGAGCTGATGAGAGGATCGAAAAAAGAGAGCGAGACGACGTGGCCGTAGCCGCCGTGCTATGACCTGGGAAAAGTTCCTGCGGTGGAAATGTTCCTGAGGAGTTGACAATCTGCTGAGCTCCACCTCCACCACAAACGGCCGGTTTCCCTCTGATAGAAATGACACCTCCAACAAACCGTCCTTACTCTGAGTTACCTGAAACTCTGAAACTGACTAGACTAGGGATGTCACAATTACTTGTTTTCACAATTAATCGCGGTATTAAATGTCACAATTAATTAATCGTAAAGATTCTTAAATACCGTCACTTTCCAAAAAAGATTATTTTGGAGGTAGAGGCAGATGTGCACAAAAGTTAAGTTAAATGTAAGAAATACTGGTCAATTTACCTAACGTAACATGGTAGAAATTGAAATGTTAGCGTCTCATTTGTGATAAAAAACAAACAATTAAAATAAACTTAAACATTTGGTATAGATGACAATGATCTGAATATTTAAAACACTTCCCCTGGAGGATTAATAATTGGTTACATATGAATAGTAGATACTTAAAATATTTAGTGTAAAGATTTGTAATGTAATTATATTTTGACTGTGTTTGATTTTACACATTCATATGTTGTGAAATTAATTAGGCTAATGCGTAATAATCGTGATAATAATAATACTGTGATTATTTCTCTGACAATAATTGTACAAAGAAAATCTATAATCGTGACATCCCTAGACTAAACAAATAACATTTGTTCTGGGCAGTTTCCCAGCGGCAGAGTGATGTTACATTCACACAGTTTGTGTATGTGAACAAATCAAATGCTCTTTTTACTGTATTTTAACATGTTGCTAGGAGATGGCTGGCAGGAAATTGTAAAATGCTCCACTGTAACTGGTCAACGGGGACAACTTTGTATTTAAAGCTAAAAACCAGTTAGCTTAGCACAAACAGCTGGCGAACCAACATCCCTTTGATTCTGTGGAAACGTGAAAACACTGCAGAAGCAGTTCTCATTTTAAATCAGAGCAGAAACTGCTGATTACTGTCAATATGTCAACACACACACCATCACACCTCACACTCACTGAGGGAAGCTGAAGTTCCCTAAAGCTGACTGAAGTTCTCAGTCAGCCCCTGATCTGTACAATAAGACCTCATTGTGTAACAGACCGACAACAGTCTCATGTTTCTAATGAAGCTCCAGTGGATCTGAACGGCCCCTCCCTCTCCTGTCCATCACCCCCTCCCTCAGCTTTTGTTGTCCCGCCCCCGTCCTGTCAGCCGCTGATCTCACCCTCACCAGCAGATTGTTCTCTGAGAGCTGAATGACAACAGTGTAAACAACGAGGGAAGTGAAGTGATGAGGTGACATTTCAAATACATCTGCATGACAAAGAAAGAAAGAAAGAAAGAGAGGGAGGAAGAGAGGGAGGAAGAGAGGGAGGAAGGGAGAGAGAGAGAGACTCCTCACAACCTCTGGCTCAGCTCAGACCCGAGGTTTCACTCTCTGGTTTGACGACGTTGAGGACAAGAGTCAGAGAGTCAGAGAGTCAGAGAGCTCTGCAGTGAAGACATGAGACCATTAGTCACACACACACACTCACACACACTCACACACGCACACACACACACACACACTGTAAAGGTATTTTTTAGAGAGAGTAGCAGAAGGGGAGGGAGGGGGGGAATGAGATGGGGGAGGGGGGCGAGGACGAATTATAGCAGAGAACTGCAGAGCAAACACTTTCCTTCCACTGGCTTCTCTTAATTCTTCTGGGTCACACACACACATCCACACACACACACACACATTTAGACACACACACACACACAGAGAAAATGAGGACGTGTTCCAGAAATTTCAACATTTTCTCACTTTGACTGAAAAACTTCCACAAACATTCAGGGGGGAAGGGAAGTATACAGACACACACACACACACACACACACACACAAACAGACACATACTATAGTGTATATATATATTATATATATGGTGTTTTTTTCCTTCAGTTTGTTGGATTGACTTGACTGATCGGCAACGACACAACAAAGACAACAATCCACTGAGACAAAGGTGGAGCAGGAAGTGAAGTGTCCTCTGTGCCAACCACAGGAACTAACACACACACACACACACACAGTGTTTGAACTGTGGGTCAAACAGATGAAATGGTGGAAGTTTAAATTCAACCTGAGACATTCATTCAGACCTTCTGTCGTCTTGGAGCCGTGTGAGGCAACAGGGCTCAGTGTGTTACCCAAACACACACTGGGTATCAAACCACCAACCATCTGAACTCCTCATTACTTAATATGCACACACACACAGTACACACACACTCACACAAGTCTGGTTCCAGACTTCACACTCTAAACTCTCTCTGATAACCATCCAACAGTCTCTCTGGACTCTCTCTCTCTCTCTCTCTCTAACACAACTACACATACACACCAACTCCCACTGTGACACACGCGTGTGCTGGAGCCGTGCGTTGCCATTGGTAACGGGCGTGTGTCAGCTATGTACAGAGGAAGTTAAATGGGTCACGGGTGCAGCAGAGAGTGTGTAGCAGAGATAATGTCAGGATGTCTGTCACACACCGCAGTATCTCCTGAGCGTACGCACACAAATGTATGTATGCACACGCACACACAATGCAAATAGCTGGATTTAGTATAATGAATGGATAACATCAGACCTGTGAATCTTCTTGTGTGTGTGTATATGTGTGTGTTTGATGTAACGTGTATACATCACATACACATACAGTATAGTGAGTCCACATGTGTGTGTGTGTGTGTCTGTGTGTCTGTAGTCTGAGCCCAGTCCAGGTTATAGACACCAAACACTTTAACATCAGAGTAGAGGAGCAGTTCAGCACCATGGACAGCAATGCATATTGACTTTAGCAAACACATACTACTAATAATAGGCAAGGCAAGTTTATTTGTATGGTACATTTTTACAAATAGTTTGTCTTTACAAGCATCATAACAATCCTCTGCCCTTAGACCCTCACATCACATCCACTGAGGAAAAAACCCCAAGAAAACCCTTAACAGGGAAAAAACGGGAGAAGCCTCAGGGTGAGCAACAGAGCAGGGATCCCTCACCCAGGACGGGCAGAGGGACACTAGATGTTGTGTACAGACAACACCTTTTACACATCACCTTTGTAACTCTAAAACACCTCAATGTGCTTTACATTAAGATAACATTTAAATAATTATGATAAAGTAACAATACAAATAGAAAATAGTAGGCAGTGACTTCAGTACCATGGACAGCGCCACAGTCTCATCAATGGGAACAACAATTGATAAAACTACTACTGACTACTGACGCTGTCATTCAATATTATAAACTAAATGGCAGTGTCAGATGGGCATTGTCCTGCAGTCAACAACATCTAGATCATCACAGTTGAAATGTTGAATGAGCTCCAGATGAGCAGCAAGAAACTTTTCAAGTCTGGTTTTGAAATCAATCTGTCCATGACCATTTGTGTTGTTCAGTGCAAAGAGACACACTGACATCACCTTTATGAACCTCTAGTCTACACATCAACCAAAACTCATCTAGAGACTCTACGATGAGGAAAAGACTGAGCAGTAACAGTTCAGACACAGCAACAGATGATGTTCCTCCGCCTCGGGGTCATGATCTCACTAGTCTGTGTTAGGGATGTCACGATTACTTGTTTTCACAGTTAATCGTGGTATCAAACGCCACAATTAATTGATCGTAAAGATTCCTAAATACCGTCACTTTCTGAAAAAGATTATATTGGTACCATATCTGCAGATGTGCGCCAAAGTAAAGGTAAATGCACAGATACTGGTCCATTTATCTAAAGTAACACTGAATTAGTAGGAATTTAAATGTTAGCGTGTCATTTGTATTGTGAAAAAATCATTAACATAAACATTTGATATAGGTGACAATTAATTACTTAAATATTTCAAACACTTCCCCCAGTGGATTGATAACTGGTCCTATATTAAGAGATTAGTCATGTAATTATATTTTGACTATATTTGATTTTGCACATTCATAGTGTTGTGAAATGTATTGATGATAATCGTAATTAGGCTTGGGCGATAGGTAAAAAAATTCCAATCGGCCACCGTACCCCTTTAAATCGGCGGTTGACGATATATTCGGCCGTTATGACACGTGTGCAGAGCGCAGGTGATAGATAAATAATTTCAACAGAATTGCTGTGAATCTGTGAACGCGCACGTATAAAGGGCGGATTCAAGGCAGCAGATCAGTCACAACCAGAGCACCAGACGCGTCAGAGAGAAGCGAGGTGAGCGCAGCGCAGCGCACACCTTATTTCTCCTGTGAGGAAGATAGAAAAAAAGAAGAAGCCTGTGGTCCGACTCCGACCTGACCCGAGTTATTAAATGTTTACGTTTAGGCTATTTAAAAGTAGTTTAGTTGGTGCTGACTTGTAAATGAATGCTGCTCTGGATCCAAAGTATCCAAACAACAGAAACATTTTATTATATTAGACTATATATTTTCCATCTTTGCTGAGCATAAGGTTTGTTCTAAATTAAATAAAAGCCTGTCCCATAGACGCGTGTCTCTATAAGACGGGTCCGCTCGGCGCACACACACACACACACACACACACACACACACACACACACACACACACACCCTCAAAAAAAGAAAAGAAAACTATTGGCAGAAGTCCGGGCCGTGAGAACCGGCAGCCTACCTTTCGTATGGATAATCATCTTGATAATCCGTTGTTGTGATAGACACATGTGTTTTCATAACGTCATAACGTGGATACAATCACCGCAACTCTGTCCGGAGCTTCGCTACTTTTATTTCAATATCCTTGGTAACAGTAACCCCCGGTACAAGGATTTCAAAATAAGGGCACACTGAATATCAGAAAAACATTACAGCCATAACGCTCTTCTAAAAATAATTCAGACTCGTCGGAAATCAGTGTGAATAACATAGGCTACATATTACATAGCTGCCAGATCCAATTTACGCATGCTTTGAATTGTGCTCCATGTAAATTAGAGTTGAATTCTGTGGAGCCAGACCATTAATTTGGCGAAATAAAATGCAAAATAAATCGCCCAGACAATCGCCAAAAATTAAATCAACCGTGACGGACTCAGCTGGTGGTCGATTGGCGATACATTCGTCCTATCGCCCAAGCCTAATCGTAATACCGTGATTATTTCTCTGACAATAATCGTACCAAGACAATCTATAATCGTGAAATCCCTAGTCTGTGTATCTACCTGCTGCAGTGAGTGTGACCCATACAGTTACACCTGAAGTGTAAACCTGAAAGAGCAGATACAGAAGAGGATCAAAGTCTGAAACCTGAGCTGCTGCTGCTCTGAATCACAGACTGAACAAACTATTCACTAAAGTCAAATTAGTCCCAGAGAGCTCTGTGTGTGTGCGTGTGTGTGTGTGTGTGTGTGTGTGTGTGTGTGTGTGTGTGTGTGTGTGTCCTCCAGGAGATGAAGCTCCATTTTACAGAGATTTAATTTCTGCAAGAGCAAAAGTTTATTCAATTAAAAGTTTAAAGAGAAGCTGTTGAAACAGAGGAATCGTTACCTCGGCAGCGGGAGATGAACACAACTGATCCAGGTTCAGTCACTAAACCTTCAGCCTGTCCACTCAGAGCAGGGTTTACTGACATTTGTTACAGTAAAACAATGTTGTGAAGTTGTCGTTCTGGTTCATACCACCCACACATTAGCTCCAACCACCTGGAAACACCCACCCATCCCCCACCCACTGAAAAAACACATTTAGCCAGGAAACAGAAAACTTTTGATGAAGCTGCTGCTGTTTTTGCAAAGTCAGAGATTTACACACATGCACCCACTCAAAGACCACCTGTGTGTGCGTGTGTGTGTGTGTGTGTGTGTGTGTGTGTGTGTGTGTGTGTGTGTGTGTGTCCTGAGGAAACAGTGATATCTGGGAGCCCGCAGGAGGTGACAGACTTTCTAATTAGCTTCATGCTGTGTTGTTGTACAGGGTAATTAATTAACACAATGACCTAAGGACTCTTTTGTATATGTGCATGTTTGTGTGTCAGTGTCTGGCTGTGGTGTGTGTGTGTGTGTGTGTGTGTGTGTGTGTGCTGGTGACTTGGCTGTAGAGTTGATATTCTTTGTCTGAAGGCATTTTTAAATTTAATAGTTTCCTCATTTGTAACAGAGAGAACACAACTGATGATGTCGACACTGCGGCACCGCAGCATTGAAAACGTCTCACCACGTTTTGAACCAACAGCTGGATGATGAAGAGTTAAACAGCAGCTGCAGCCAAAGAGAACAGGTCTGATGCTCTCATACAACCAGGGCCGTTGCGAGGAATTCTGGGCCCCCTTAACGAATACTAAAGTGGGCCCCTCCCCCTAACTTTTCCAGTTTTTTTTCTTAGACTACATATGTATTATCATTTTTTACCTTGTTTTGATGCTAATGCAGCATTACACTGCAAAAACCCAAATATCTTACCAAGAATATTTGTCTTATTTCTAGTCCAAGTGTAATTTCTAGTCAAAACAAATCTCATTCTACTTAAAATAAGACACATCATATTAAAAGTAGCTTGTTTTTAGACACTTTTTACTTCTTTCAAGCAGATTTTCACTTGGAATAAGTAGAAAAAATCTGATAGTGGAACAAGTTTTTCTTCCTTATTACAAGCACAGAAAATTTACTTCCACTGGCAGATTTTTCTACTCATTTCAAGTGAAAATTAGTTTGAAACAAGTGAAAATGATCTAAAAACAAGTTAATTTTTAGGTAATGAGTCTTATTTTAAGTGGAAAGAGATTAGTTTTGACTAGATATGAGACATTTGGACAAGAAATAAGACAAATATTCTTGGAAGGATGTTGAGTTTTTACAGTGTACTATGAGTATTAGTCAGGGTCTTACACAGAATAAATCAGTCATATAAAGATTAGACTACTGGGGTTTTTTATGGGCCCCACTGGGCGCTGGGCCCCTAGAGTTATCATCACCTTTCTCCCCTATACAACGGCCCTGCATACAACAGTCACAGTCCAACAGACAGTCACCACTGCAACATTTAGCATTTAGCATTTAGCATGCCCCCAAATCATGGCTTTCCCCATCAGCCCACAGTGAGGCAGCAGATACATGTCCTCCTATAGAGACTTGTCCTCCTCTTCCTCTGACTTCCTGTCCTCTCTCTCTCTCTCTCTGCTTAGTCCAGCTGTCATTCATCTCTGAGGCAGGAAAAACCAGTAGGAAGAGGAGGAGCTAATGTCCCGCTGCTGTTCGACCTGGTTTGATCAGAGAAAACACAACTCTGCCCACACCAGTACATCTTTCCCAGAATGAGGGAATTAAATTAGCTCCATACAGTAAAACGCTTCTTTATAAAAGAAAAATAGGTATTTATAGTACACCTTCTCGATACAGCATAATCAGAGGGGGGAGGGGGAGCATCTGGAGTTTGCAGCTTCTACAGAGATCTTTTTTATTTATTTATTTTTAAGTATATTTTTTGGCTTTTCATGCCTTTATTCAATAGGACAGTTGAGAGTGTGACAGGAAATGGGAGGCAGAGATGAGGGGAATGACATGCAGGATAGGGCCGTGGATCTATCCATCCATCCATCCATCCATCCATCCATCCATCCATCCATCCATCCATCTATCTATCTATCTATCTATCTATCTATCTATCTATCTATCTATCTATCTATCTATCTATCTATCTATCTATCTATCTATCTATCTATCTATCTATCCATCCATCCATCCATCCATCCATCCATCCATCCATCCATCCATCCATCCATCCATCCATCCATCCATCCATCCATCCATCCATCCATCCATCTATCTATCTATCTATCTATCTATCTATCTGACCTCCTCTTTCAGCAATACTGTGCTCCTAACCTACTGTGCTCTCCCCCTGTACGTACGTGTGTTGTGTGTGTATGTGTGTGTGTGTGTGTGTGTGTGTGTGTGTGTGTGTGTGTGTGTGTGTGGATAAACTTTATAGTCTTAGACCAGCAGTGTGTTTCGCCAGGAGTACGGCGCCACCAAGTGGCTGAGCTGCTGAGTTCAGTTAGAAGAAGCTGTGAGTCAACATGATTCACAAGGAGCTGGTTCTGATCTGATCACACTCACACACACACACACACACACACACACACACACACACACACACACACACTGACTTATTACTCTTCTGACTCTGATGAAGCACTGTGAGCTGCTGTCAGGCCCAGGTGAACGCAGGTGAAGAGGACACAGAGCAGCATGATGATGATGATGATGATTTTTGTGGAAGTAGAATCATATGACACCAAACGGCTCCTTTGATGTGAACGCGCACAGATCACAAAGCTGAGAGCCAGACTTAAAGGGACAACGAGGAGTTTCTATTCGGTTATAAAAAAGTCTCATGTTAATTTGGATGAATCTCCGCTACCCACACTTGTTAATGGGCCCATTTTCCATAAATATATCGTTCTGTCTCTATCGTTATTTTGTTATTATTAGTGGTGGTGGAAATGCTGGTCGAGCCGACCAGCGTTTCCTTCGTGGCGAGTCATCAGAATAACGCAGCTGAATCTCCGTTTATGGTCGGAACTACGACGGTATGTGAACCTGTTTGAACCTCTGACTTTAATTATTGATGAATGAAAACATGAGTCTGTCTTGCACCGGTCAAATAATTTTACGGTGCGGAGGCTCATAAATGTAGTGTGAAAACGCTTCGCTTTTCCAAAACTCCTCGTTGTCCCTTTAACAAACCAAGTTGATAAGCAGCTTCGTAGCTGTTGACCGTGTTGACTCGGACCGCGGCTGGAGGTTTAGTTGAGCTACAGCATGAACACAAAGCCTGGCCATGTTGAGCCGCCTTCGCAGTCTGGTGGCGAACAGACAGAACAGGGAGTAGGTAATGCAAACAGGTGAAGAACTATCGACAGGCAAGAGGGGAAGGCCAGTCTGTGTGTGTGCGTGTGTGTGTGCGTGTGTGTGTGTGTGTGTGTGTGTGTGTGTGTGGCTCGACACACACACAGACTAATGACAAACACTCGAGTCCACTGTTAATCTCATTGTGTGTTGTCTGATTAGTTTAGTGTGAAACAAGGAGCTCATTTCAATTCATTAGTGTCCAGTGTCTGTGTGTGTGTGTGTGTGTGTGTGTGTGTGTGTGTGTGTGTGTGTGTGTGTGTATAACATATTCAGATCAGTTAGAATAAATATGAGTAAAATTCAAATTATTTAAAATGAGTAGACAAATCTGTTTTATCCTTTCTCCCCCTCTGTCTCTCTCTCACTTTAATTCATGTTATCTATTCTCCCCATCTCATCTCCTTCATGACCTTCTCTCCCTCCTCTTCTCTTCTCCTTCTTTCTCTTCTTGTCTCTGCAGCTTCTCTCTCCCTACCTCCCCCCCCCCCCCCTCTCTCTCTCATACAGTGTGGAGGTGGCGCCATCTGGTGTTGATGTGAATATCTGACCAAACTTACTAATGTACTCAATAACATTACTATTGGCATCATTAAAACTCAGGCCGTTAACGATGGACAGCTCAGCACACAGCTGAAAGCAGATATTGACCAACTGATCTGATTGGACAAGAAGAGCCGTGTGATATAGTCCAACAGCACTGGGACTGCTCAGTGCTCACCCTCTGCTCACCCTACAGGTGCAGAAGTAAGCAATATTTTTGTGTTAATATAAGTCTTAAATAGTTATATCTTCCGACAGCAATCACTTACATAGAGTGTTTGGACCGAAACACGGGTCTGTCAGTCACTCAGTCACTCAGTCACAGGAGAGAGAACAGCATAAAGGGGCAGTCCTCTCTGTGTGTGCAGCCAAGGGATGCGCCTGAATGTGGTGACGTAGGGACGAGGACCAATAGATCCATGACGAGGGCGGGGGCTGCTAACTCCATCGGCTGACAAGAAGTTATGGTGCGTTCAAGGCAACCCGTAACTGGTGTTTTTCCGACCCGTGAACTCGTACCAGTTCGATCTGGTACGAGTTCACGGGTCAGAAGTTACGAGTGGCCGTTATAGTGACTTTCACAGGTAAAACAAGTCGGAGAAACACGAGTGGGTTGTCTGGAACGCTACAAAGTCGTAAGTTGTGACTTGAAGCTGTAATTTACGGTTTCAAAAGCCTGCCTGGAACGCAGCATTAGCCAAAACGACCGGATCGCTTACTTCTGCTTTAACTAACACTAATCAGCTTTACTGTAAGTTAAAGGTCATTGACTGAGGTCATTACAAACTTCACTACATGACAGAGCCATGTCATAATCACCATGGTTACTATAGTCATGGCTCGGTCATGGAGAGAGATTAACCGATTCTCTGCTGGAGAAGCTGAAACCAGCACTGATCCACCTGAGACAGAACAGCTCACTACTGGACCAGAGCCACACACACACAATCACACCAGGGATGTCACGATTATACATTTTCTTGGTACGATTATTGTCAGAGAAATAATCACGGTACTACGATTATCACGATTATTATGCATTCATTAATTTCACAACACTATGAATGTGTAAAATCAAATACAGTCAAAATATAATTACATTACTCATTGTTTACACAAAATATTTCAAGTATCTATTAATATAGGACCAATTCTTAATCCCCAGAGGAAGTGTTTGAAATATTCAGGTCATAAATTGTCATCTATACCAAATGTTTGCGTTTATTTGAATCGTTTTTAATTAAAAATGACACACTAACATTTAAATTCCTACCAATTCAATGTTACGTATGTTAAAGTGAAATTCCGGCGTAAGTGTAAACCATGGTCAAACACACCGTAACACCGAGTTAGACCCCCCCTCGAGAGATCAATTTGCCCGACCGCTACATTCACGAGATCCACCAACTTCAGCAAATACCGCAATATCGCCACACACGGCGCTGTCCGGATCCACTGTCTGACCGCAACCAAAACGCCACCATTTGCCCAAAATAATGCTCAGAACTGCACCAAATGTCATCAATAGTACACACAGGGTCCCAGCACGTAGTACGAGTTGTCAAACATCTGCTAGCTTTGCCTGTTTTCTTTAGCAAGGAGATGCAACTCAACTCACCTACTTCTCCTCCGGGAGCCGCTCGTTGGTGAGGAAGCCCTGACGAGTCGATCACCGAGTGCACCGGAGTTCCGCAGCTCTTAAAAATGCTCATTTGCGCCTATATCGTGGCCAGCACTCGATAATAATAGTTATAAAGTGATATGCAAGATAAAAAAAAAAAAACTCTGATTGTATTTCCATGAGGTAATTGTTGATTGAGCTGTGGAACTCCGGTGCACTCGGTGATCGACTCGTCAGGGCTTCCTCACCAACGAGCGGCTCCCGGAGGAGAAGTAGGTGAGTTGAGTTGCATCTCCTTGCTAAAGAAAACAGGCAAAGCTAGCAGATGTTTGACAACTCGTACTACGTGCTGGGACCCTGTGTGTACTATTGATGACATTTGGTGCAGTTCTGAGCATTATTTTGGGCAAATGGTGGCGTTTTGGTTGCGGTCAGACAGTGGATCCGGAGAGCGCCGTGTGTGGCGATATTGCGGTATTTGCTGAAGTTGGTGGATCTCGTGAATGTAGCGGTCGGGCAAATTGATCTCTCGAGGGGGGGTCTAACTCGGTGTTACGGTGTGTTTGACCATGGTTTACACTTACGCCGGAATTTCACTTTAAATGGACCAGTATCAGTGCATTTTTTTACCTTTATTTTGGTGCACATCAGCCGATAAGGTTCCAACATCATTTCTTTTGGGAAGTGATGGTATTTAAGAATCTTTACGATTAATTAATTGTGCTGTTTAATACCACGATTAATTGTGAAAACAAGTAATCGTGACATCCCTAAATCACACATAAACACACATAAACACACACACACACACACACAAGGAAGAGGCAGTTTGTTGTTCCAGTTCCGTCAGTATAAAGTTACCTCGTTAGCATATCTGTCTGATCACAGCGTGGGTGGGCGGAGCCAAGATGAGGTGATAATTAACAAACACTGTATAAATCGTGTGGGCGACACAGACAAGACAAGTGAAATCCAGAACTGAAGATTTTTAAGATTGGTGACAACACCACACACCACCTGCAGTTATACACAAATCACACGCATACATGTAACACAACACATGCTGCTACAACAACGGGCTGTTCTTATCTTAATTTATTCCTGTTACACCCCAAGGATGGAGCTTAACTGGCTCTTTCTCTCTCTCTCTCTCCTTCACACACACACCCATACACCTCATTAACCTGAAGAGAAGCTCTTAGCACACAGGAGGCTTTCCACTCCATTAGCTGGTATCATTATTGCAGGTACTTGGGTACTTGTGTAGTAAGAGCGTGTGTGTGTGTGTATATGTGTTTGTTCTGTCACAGTGGGAATATGTCACAATAACTAATATGAAGATCTCACAACATCTCATTTAAAATCTGATGCAGAAAGAACGTGGAAGTGGAGTTTGAAAAGACCAACGTTTCCCAGCAGCCAACTCTGCATCAATATACACTCTTCCTCTAAATTAAGTGACGTAAGTGTTTCTGAGGTAGGCCAGTACGTATTGATTGATAGACACGTGATGCAATAGAAAAGAAAATGGATCAATAAAAAGTTCGATAGAAAAACACCGTTTTCCTTATTATAGCCTATCATGTATCTAGTTCAGCTTTTTTGAAGTGGGGTTTACATGTATGAGGTACAAATGGCCATTAGTACACTAGCTGCAGTAGAAAGGTCTCTACTTCCCCTGACTGAGCAACACCGGCGCATTGCGCTGCACCAAGACACAAGCAGTAAACGGCTGTCAATGAAATTTCACCAACTATGAGAAGTCCCGTCTCAAAATAATACACCAGTTCAAGAGTACGATAGAAAGAAAAAAAATGTACAATGCATGAGCTGGTCGGAAAAAAAGTTTGTTTATCTGGAACTAACCAACTCACTCAGTACTCCTCCCCCACAAAGGCAGTCCCGGTGACACGCTGTATCACTCCACCAATCAGCTGAGGCCTGTACCACGAAGCGAGCTCCACCTACCCGGGGTTCCTCCAGCCTATCCTGCTGAACATACGTATATCCGCAACAATGTCAATCCAGATCAGCAGTATCACGACGCTGGTTATCGACTCCATAACTCAACCCAGGTTTGTCATATTGTGAATCGGTGAACACGCACGTATAAAGGGCGGGTCGCAGGTCCGGGTCCGGGTATAAAAGTATAATCCGTTTTTTCGTTTTAAAACAAAAACGGAAAAACGGTTTTTGCTGGGTTTTTGTTGTCAGCTTAAAAAAACGAGGGATTTAGTTTTTGTTGAGCCGACACACAGAGCCTGGCTGTGTTGGCCATCATCCGCCGTGGTAGCCCTGAGGTTTTAACCTAACCAACTCACGTATCCCTCCGCCCAGGGTTAGCGCCCGCCGATCAGCAGTTGGTTAGCTCCAAATAAAAACTGTGTTTTTCCTGCACTTTGAGGGGCTGGAAAAAATTATATTATAGCGAACAATGGAACTGTGTATTTTTTTCAGGTAAAACCTCTTTTAGGCCGTGAAAATAGGCCGTTTCTTTGGTCCATTCACAACAATGTATGTTGTAAATCTCTGGGCAGGGCTATTATGGGCTGGCGTTGCTAACGGGAGGAGTGCAGAGAGTCTTCTACTGCAATTAAAGTACTTAGGGGCTATTTGGAGATCATACAATCACACTTTTAAAAAAAATGCTACTATCCCTTTAATGTTCAGGTCTGAAACAAACTGTGGAAACTTTTGTCCTGTGGTTCACACTGAGTTTCAATAGTTTGAATCAACTCAGAGTGACAAACTGAGAACAAAGAAAAACCAACAGGAACTGAGTGTGTAAACAACAGTGATGGATTAAACCACACAAAGTTCAGACTTTTAATTTCACATCATGTCGCAGCGGTGGAGCAGTAACACCACCTCTGACCGGGGGGTCTCGTCCACTACTCCTCAGAAATAAAGGACGGGGAACAAATACAACATCAGAGCTGCTGTTTTAATGTGCAGTCACGTCACTGACACAGGCAGCTGCTTTTTACGGGACTCCTTTTATGACTGTGAACTAACCGGGGTCGGCTCCTGGCATAAACACTCGACACTGTGCGGTTGTTTGTGCTCACAGCAGTGTGTTTGATCAGGCTTTTGCAGTTTGAGTGTTTTGGGGACGACAAACAAAATCTTGTTTAGGTGCTCCCAAAATCCTAGGGCCGGCCCCGAGTACAGCCCACTTCTCACCTGGTCTCAGGTTCCAGAGGGGAGAGTGAAAAAAACACATCATGGCCCAGCATGTCAGTGACAAGACAACACAGCTGCCACTTTTCGACTTATTAAAGCAGAAGTAAGCGATATTTTTGTGTTAATATAAGTCTTAAATAGTTCTATCTTCCGACAGCAATCACTTACATAGAGTGTTTGGACCGAAACACGGGTCTGTCAGTCACTCTGCTCTGCTCTGAGCCCAGGAGAAAACTTTTCTCGTATCCTACAATTTTTATCCAATGAGGAGAGAGAACGGCATGAAGGGCTGTGTGTGCAGCCAAGGGATGCGCCTGAATGTGGTGACATAGGGACGAGGAAGCAATAGATCCATGACGAGGGCGGGGGCTGCGTGTTTTTCCGACCTGTGTAGTCGTACCAGTTCGGTACGAGTTCACGGGTCAGAAGTTACGAGTGGCCGTTAT
Organism: Trachurus japonicus; assembly: GCF_045865225.1. Taxonomy (NCBI): domain Eukaryota; kingdom Metazoa; phylum Chordata; class Actinopteri; order Carangiformes; family Carangidae; genus Trachurus; species Trachurus japonicus. Next base: position 19,675,305 of record NC_140911.1, read on the forward strand.
AGTGACTTTCACAGGTAAAACAGGTCGGAGAAACACGAGTGGGTTGCCTGAAACGCTACAAAGTCGTAAGTTGTGACTTGAAGCTGTAATTTACGGTTTCAAAAGCCTACCTGGAACGCAGCATTAGCCAAAACGACCGGATCGCTTACTTCTGCTTTAACCATGGTTGTGTATCGTGGTGTGTTCAGGTTCCACCAGCAGCGTCACGTCACTGTAAGCTCTGGTAGAAGAGTGGAGCTTTTCAACCTCATTTAAAAGAATCTCACATCGCAGTTTTTTTTATTTCACTCCTAATCAGGAAAAGACATTAATTCTGTTCCAGTCGCTGCTAAAATCCTCCTCAGTCTGTTTCTGAGCTCTGACTTGTTTATTGTAATTACATCCAGAGCTCAGAACATAAAGTATTAAATGTTTATTTTAGCTGCGTTCATGAAAACAAACAGTGACAGAGAAATTAATCCATGATGGAGAGAAAACACAGAGATTAAGTGAAGCGGTGTTTGTGTTGCAAGGCCAAATAACTAAAAAAAAGAAAGAGAATAAACTGGAATTTAAAGGTTAATGAAATGCATGAATATGGCTCTGTCTGATGGGAAATGAATTGACAGGAAGTGAGAGGAGGAAACTGTGGGTCAGAGGTCATGATGTCACAGACACAGGAAGTTACCGAGCCTGATGTGAGGATAAAGGTGTTGAACTCTGTCCTGTCAGTCAAACAGCACGGTTTTAGTTTCAGTAAACTCTGACCTCTGAACTGAGGCAGCAGAGTGTTGCTGCGGTAACGCCACTGATTGACAGGGTGGTGTGGCCCCGCCCTCCTGCCCCCCCGCCCTCCTGCCCTCCGCTCCGAGCTTCACAGCAGCTGTCAATCACAGTGCCCAGACACACATGAATATGAATAAGCTGCAGCTCCAATCACAGATTTACAGATTATTTACATTTACCTAGCCTCTCCTTCTGGTTCCTGTCTGTAGCGGATACCGAAATCACCAAATTCACCAAAATAAAAGTGTTCACCAACATAAAACTTATAAAATAAACATTAACTTGTAATACAATAAAAGCAAAATGTTAACTTAATGGCTCGGGGACTTTCTTGTAAATTATATTCCTTAAATTAAAGAGTTTTACCGCATTTTATTAGCTTGGTGCTTTTATTTTGAAGGAAAGGTCTGTCTCTCTCGCCCTGGATCTGTTTCCTACCAAAACAGCGAGTCAACGGCCCCAGACTAACATTTACCTGCTGAAACCCTGACGATTGACAGGTGGCAGAGGAACTCACAACGAACTGTGCGTTTAAAGGGACAGTTCAACATTTTGGCAAATTGGCCCACTGCCCTAATCCCTAATTTTAGGAGTAGGTTTGTTACCTTTATTTGTCGGTGCAAGCTATTTTTAGAACGGCGGAGCCGAGCCGCAAGCTGCTCAGAGCTGCGCTACGGAGGCTCATGGGATTTCTTCACCACGCTATGTGATAATAACGGAGTTGTTTTCTAGGTAAATTCAAAACCGCTGATGCGCCGTGTTCCCGTCGGGGGCAGTTTTTCTGCAAGCAGTCTCTGCATTCGCCTCAAAAACAACTCGTTCAACACGTTCCATTATTATCTCATAGCGTGGTGAATGTGCAGATCACAACTTGTCCATGACAGCGTTTTGGAGTTGTTGGATTGTGTATTCAATGAGTTTAATGAGGGAAACCAAGAAATCCCATGAGCCTACGTAGCGTAGCTCTGACCAGCTTGTGGCTCTGCTCCGCCGTTCTAAAAATAGCTTGCACTGACAATTAAACGAACCTACTCCTAAAACTATAGGGATTATGGCAGTGGGCCAATTTGCCAAATGTTGAACTATCCCTTTAAGAAACATGTTGATTCTCTGTATTCTATTACAGTATTTTAAACATAAAAGTACCTTACAGTATCGAGGAGGTGGTGGTGCGGGTAGTGTTCACAGAGGAGAACACAGGAGGGAGGGAAAAAAGCATAAAAATAATAATGAGTAAAAATCAGTCTGATCTTTTTTTTTGCTCCAGTCTTAATCTTAACACACACACACACACACACACACACACACACACTGGTCCCTGGTGCTCTCTACTGGGTTTAGGAAGTGGTTCAGTGACTGAGAGCAGTAGTTAATTAAAACCCCTGCGTGTGTGTCTGTGCTCAATCAAGTTTAAATATCTGAGGTTTCAAGGTCAAGCTTGATATTTTGGCTTTTGTTTCCTTTGGAGTAAATGGAAAAGGAGCAATGAAAACCAAAGGGATCCTACCTGGAAAAACCTAACACCACCGCCGAGCAGAGATACATTGAAAATCAATCATATTGATCCATACAACCTGCCGGCCGCAGAGTGGAGGAAAACCCCTAATGCCCTACCACCGCTCAGGTACCCAGACATTGGTCAGGTTTCCATCCAAATGTATAAAAACATTTTGAGCGAATTTTGTGAAAATGCGCAAAAAGAAAATGTGAATTTCCATTCGTTATTATTTTGCGATTATTGGCAATGGCAAAAAGGACTGAAGATTATAAAAAATGGACGGACCCGGTGGAAATCCGGGGTGAGACGTAGCTTCTATGGCAGTTCCTTCCTGGCATAGCGACGTTATTATAGGCCCCATGCTGTGCACTTTTCTCTGGGTTTATTTACCTGCTGATATCCCTAACAAGATGTATCATTGGTTTTGAGTACCTGTGATCTGCTTAATATCGTCTATATTGCTCCTTTCTGTTGCCTCTTTCTGGAGTTCTAACAGGCACAGGTCATTTGGCCAATCAGAAGAGAGAATGAGAACCTCTCCTCTGATTGGCTGACTGTTTTAGAGTGGCATGTGGTCGGGCCAATCACAGGCAAGTAACTGAAACCTAAGCTGCATTCATAGAAATTGAAAAATAACAACTGGTCACGGTGGGCGGAGTTACCTTGTGTGTGACATCACAGAAAGGAGGAAGTGCTATCTGCTCGTCTTAAAGAGAATGTTCCTACAAATGGGCGGTGTGTGTTTCTCCGTTTATGACCAGTTTGATGCATGGGACAGTATATACGTGGCCCAGAGACCTCCCCAAGCATGAAAAAATAACCAAAATCACATTTTTCATGCCATGGGGCCTTTAAAGCACAACAATCCAAAATACAACGACAACAGTGCGCGCCTCATCCAACAGAATCCTTTCAAGATGGCCGCAGTGAATATGTGACATTGCAGCCGAACGTGCCATGACGTCACCATCTCAATCTCTATAGATCTCAGTTCCCATCAGAAAGAGTCCAGGAGCTGAACATCCTCCAGTATGACAGGAATATTTTATATGATCAATAACTGAGGTTTCAGATTTGACCGGTTTAAACGGGACCGTTGAAGCTCTGTTCGCTCTCTCCCTCTCTCTCTGTCTCTATGATCACACAAACTGAGGCTACGTTCATGTGTTTTCTTTTCCTTCCTTTCTTCTCTCTACAACCTGAAGCTGAGTTTGTGTCTCTTTACTGTTTACACTCACTCTGTGTTTTCAGCTTTATGTGCATTTTTCTTTCTTTTCTTTGTTCACTTTCTCCTGCTGCTGTAAACATGACCACAGGCTGCAAAACCAGCTTCAGTAGTGCAACTGGTCACTGACTGACTGTTGAGACCAGGACTAGTTGTCAGATCAGAGTGGTCAGATGTTTGTATTACAGGAAACTCTGACCCTGAGGTGGTGGTCCCTAACTTAAGATCTTAGGAGCACAACCAGAAAATGTAGGGGTGCACACTAAAAATCGACTTGAAAAGCAAATATTCACATTTCCTTACTGGTTGCACATGCACAGGTAGATGAAAAATGTATTTGCACTGTCTCAGTCTTTTAGAGGCAAAATGCAGTTCCCAAATGTTGTCCAGAGACATTTCAACATTTTTTCTCCCTCTACAAAGCAACAAAGGCTAAATTACTGTAAAGCTGAGAAGAGGTTTTCGATTCAAACAGGTGGACTGAGTCAGATATTTTATGTGCATTTTTCTTCTTTGTTCACTTTCTCCTGCTGCTGTAAACATGACCACAGGCTGCAAAACCAGCTTCAGTAGTGCAACTGGTCACTGACTGACTGTTGAGACCAGGACTAGTTGTCAGATCAGAGTGGTTAGCACGTTTGTTCTGAAGAGACCTCGCCAAGTCTAAACATCAGCAGCCGCACCTTATTAAAGGTGTACAGAAATGTCCGTTTGTCCTGTTTGCCGCACTGAGTTGTCACGAGCTGCAACACTTGTTTACCCGAGTAAGGAAAACGAATTTGATTGGTCGTTATCGAGCGGGCGGGATATTCAAAGCTTGGGGTGAGACCGAGCTCCGTGTGTGTGTCTCAGACGTTTGAATGACGGATTACGGATCCAATATCAGTGGCTGATGAATCGTGTACAGGCTGACGTATAATCTGTGCGCCTGCATTATCCAATGCAAAAAAAAAAATCGTCTGAAAGATGAGTTATTACATTAATTTTATGATCCAGAGTGGGCTCAAATTCAATTTTCTTTTCTGTACACCTTTAAAAGCTTCAACCGTGTGCTCCAGGATCCTTGTCCTTGTTACCAAAACACATCTGAGATTCCAACAGGCGCGACAGTCCACCATTACACTGTATCTCTACCTGCTGTTGTTACTGATGCTGATCAATCAGCAAAACAGCTGCAGTTTTAGTAGAGAAGGAATCAAACCTGCGTCATCACAGAGGTCAGAGGTCAAATTTGACATCTGCATGAGGAGTGGGGTGGAGGAGATTGACTTATTGATTCAACTAGATTATTTTCTCTCCTCCGTCTTTTATTCATTCATTTATTCACTCGTTCATTTCTTCAGTTATTTTCAAACCGGCTCAGATTTCTGCAGCAGGTTATTGGAACTTGCACAGTTTTGCATTTCAACCACACAAACCCCTCGGCTCTGTTTCTTTTCTCTCCGTCTCTCTCTGTGTGAGGATGAAGGACGAGCTCCACAGGGGGAAGTTACTCTCTCTCACTCTCGCTTCGTTCTGTCTCTGGGCCTGAAGTTCTGCAGCTTGATGGAGGTTACAGTCTGTTTGCATTTCAATGAGTCTAACCTCGGCTTTCCTTCTTTCTCTGTCTCCTAGTGAGCAGATGAAACACTTGTTTCTCTGGATGTTTGTCATGTGCGATGTGTGAACACGCTCGACTCAAACAGCAGGTTTGACACGTCCTGTCCGTATCAAACCAACAACTTCATCGCTCTGAACCAACAATGATGATTAAAGTTCAGACAGTGAAACAAACAGGGCGGAACTTATCAATATAAGATTAAACTGCTTCCGTACAACAGCACATCACTCCTTTAAAGCTCAAGATGTGTCTGCTCATACAGATGTTTGTATTACAGGAAACTCTGACCCTGAGGTGGTGGTCCCTAACTTCAAATCTTAGGAGCACAACCAGAAGATTTAGGGGTGCACACTAAAAATCGACTTGAAAAGCAAATATTCACATTTCCTTACTGGTTGCACATGCACAGGTAGATGAAAAATGTATTTGAACTGTCTCAGTCTTTTAGAGGCAAAATGCAGTCTGCAGCCCTCATGCCTAAAGCACCAACCAACCATCCCAAACATCTGGATAGATGTTCCCACATGTTGTCCAGAGACATTTCAACATTTTTTCTCCCTCTACAAAGCAACAAAGGCTAAATTACTGTAAAGCTGAGAAGAGGTTTTCGATTCAAACAGGTGGACTGAGTCAGATATTTAATGTTTGTCTGACTGTGGATCCATATGGGTCTGTTTAGTGCTGTCTCTGCAACAACAAATCCAGATGTGACACAGTGTTTGGAGAGAGAACCAATGCAAGAATGAAAGCACAGAGAGTACATGTATCACCGAGCCACACAGGACTGATGCAGTTCAATCAAAATGCCATAGATAGATAGATAGATAGATAGATAGATAGATAGATAGATAGATAGATAGATAGATAGATAGATAGATAGATAGATAGATAGATAGATAGATAGATAGATAGAGCAGCGACAGAATGAAGAAGAGTTACAGATGAGTCAGTTTTGCTTCCTCATCTTCACCTTCACTCACTCACACATTTGTCCACTGACATTTCAGTAATGATCCACCAAGTGTTGGTTTAGTGGCTCTGAGTGTGAAAGAGGGAAGCCAGTCTCTCTCTCTCTCTCTCTCTCTCTCTCTCTCTCTCTGTCTCTCTGTCTCTCTGTCTCTCTGTCTCTCTCTCTGCCCCCTCCCCTCCCCTCCCCTCCCCTCCCCAGCTGCTGGAGGAGAGAGTGATTTTCTGGAGGAAGGTTCACGGTAACTTACTCTCAGAAGAGCTTTCCAATTCCCCGGCCTTTGTTGAGATAGAGCCACAACTAATCCTAAAGGCAGCACACTCACTGTGTGTGTGTGTGCGCGTGTGTGTGAGAGAGAGAGGGAGAAAGAGATGGTCGACATGCAAATATGCACCTGTGTACGGCCATGTGTGATGTGTTGTCATATATTTGCATTTTATGTGTGTGTGTATCATTGTGTGTGTGTGTTTCTGTTTCTTGCAGCGTGATACTGCTGCAGTGTTTCCCACCAATATGTGTGTGTGAGACAGAGGCAGAAAGAGGGAGGGTAGTACATCAGGCTAACTCACCACTGCAGAGGACACACACACACACACACACACATACACACACACACACACACACACACAGACACACACACACACACCTTCCTCTCCATTAATTACTTTCTCCATTTTTCTTTCACTTTTCCAAACTACTTTGCCTTTTTCCTCCTCTGCTAAATTAGCTTTGTATCACTCGTTGTCTCGCACACACAATCCAACACACAGACAAAGCTGTGGCTTGGCAGGAATAACTACCGCAGTACCAGGGCACTGGAGTCAGATTTGGTAGCAAGTCAGACACGTGAGCACACACACACACACACACACACACACACACACACACCGACAATGCAGCAGCGCTGGGTGCAGTGGAGGAAGCTAACATTATGATTAACTGAAGGTGATCCTGCTATTTCACCCTCCAACACCCAACAGGGCAGCAGCCCAACACACACACACACACACACACACACGTATATACACACACACACACCAGTTCCTCCTTGTTCTCTGTGATTTCCTGTTAATTTACAGCAGTTTTTTTTTTTCATTTCATTTTTACTTTGCTCAATTTGTAACAAACACTGGGAACAGTTCAATCTGTGTCGTGATGAACATTAGCTTGTTACTGAGTTTGACCTTACAGTAAGTTACAGTGTAGGTACTTGAAGTCACAGATGTAGCTGCTGTTTCTCTCTGTTTTCTCTCTCCCAGGTGAGTCAGCAGGTGAAGCAGGTGAGGTCATCAGTGCTGACCTCAGTTCTCAGTTTCCCTCATTTATTATTCAGCAAATTAGCATTTTCACAGTAAATATTTGATCTTAGTTCATTTTTCCACATTCAATTTCTTGAATCTGCTGAACTCATGTTTAATTTTAGTTTTCATCTCTGTTCTTCTCACTGTGTTTTCTATCATGAAAACTGCTGCCATCTTGTCAGTGTCTAACTCCGCCCCCGAACTACTAGCTAATCCAGAGGTGGTCAAAGAGATGGAGCCTGTGGAGCTGGGATTTCAGTGGTTAACATACTGTCAGTCAATTTTTATTTTATTTCATTTATTTAAGAAAGAAGCGACAATGCATATTTATGAACATTTGAATGTAAATATGCCAGACTGTAGCCCAAGGCTAATTTCCATCTGTTGTCCCTTAGCAAGTTGATGTTGAGAGGAAAAGAAAACGTTCAGAAAGTAAAAACAGTAACAACAACAAGGCAGCAGAGAAAAAAAAATAGATGACATACAAAATTAGATTAGTAGTAGTAGTCTACAGAAAAGTAGAAAGTGCCAGTGCAGGTGGGGTAAGGTGAAGCATCAACAGACCGGAGTATACAGAGTTACAACATGCTTGAATAGTAAAGTGCCAGTGCAGTATTTGGGAGGAGCAGCAGTAAGGTCATTGCATATTGTCAGTTAAACATAAATCAACAAGTATGATATATTTCCACATTAAAACAAACGACTGATGTTATGTTTCTTGTGAGGACACATCGTGTTGTTGATGGTTGCGGATTTGATTTTCTTTTAGCCACAGCTTCAGTTGTTTCTTAAATGTTGGCAGACTTGAGCACACTCTCACCGGGGAAGCAATACTGTTCCAGATGGCACAGCTTTTAACTGACAGGACATTTTGGGAAAGGATGTATGTCTCTAGTCACTTGCAAGGCAGAATCACTGGTGGTTCGTTGTTTGACAAAATCATTCAGTGGTGGAGGTACCAGGTCATGCAGACCTCTGTAGAGGTGACAGGCAGATTGAACATTTCTGTAAAATTTCTTCAAGTAAAATCTGAGACTATATTTATCTAGATAGCTTAATTCCCTGACAAACTGAAGGCTTTCACCTATCAAAAGGATTTTGGTGGGGGACAGGCGTATAGCAAGTTTTGAACACATCATGCATATGTCTTTTATTTTTGGTATTCAGGAAGAGGCATGATTTGATGACAGCCACTCCTGGATATGGAATAATGTGGTTGTCAGTTTTTAGCCAGCTTCTTGAGAGGTTTTGGCATGAGTAAAGATTATTCTATCATCAGCGTACATCAGTGTGTCAACATCTTTATAACTAGGTCAATCATTGACAAATAAGAAGAAGAGCAATGGTCCTAAGATTGACCCCTGGGGGATCCCTACTGGACAAAGTAGGTATGGAGATTTCTAACACACTGTTTCATATTTGACAGATATGATTTGAACCAGGTAATAGCACTCTTTGAAAAATTAAAAGTGGATAGTCTGGAAAGGAAAGGATTTTGTGGTCGACGGTATCGAATGCCCTTTTGAAATCAATAAAAACTGCACAAACACAAGCGTTCTTGTCCACATAATATTTGATTTTTCATTAAAGACACAGACAACCAAACAGGCCCCACCCTCAGTCATCCATAGCTTTAGTGATTAAAGTGTAAGCAGGTGAGTTCTCTAAATCATGAAGGAGGAGATTAGCCATAGAGACCAAACCAGACTGTACCAGACTGTAAACATGTTTATTTATGACATTTTAACATGAGTCTATGGGGTTTGACTCACTGTTGGAGACACACACTCTAGTGGTCAATAAAGGAACTGCAGCTTCAGACTTCAGCCTCAGAAGTTGATGGTTGGTTTGTATGGGAACAATTTTACTTTTGCACAAGGGGGAAAAGACATGTTTAATTTGACTTGATCAAAACAAGGTTAAAAAGGAACTAAGGAGGATTTCTCCCGTGGCTCTGCTACATTTTTACCTTAATTACCGTATTGATCCGAATATAAGACGATATTTTTTCCCTTGAAAAATGCCTGAAAATTACGCCTCGTCTTATATTCGGGGTCTAAGGAATAACTGATGTAAAACAATAGGTAGCGCCATATGAGCGCTTTTGTTTCCGTCAGCGTTTAGTGCAGTGTGACCCTAACGTGATCCTGTAAACATAAACAAGCATGGCTGGAGTGGGTGTGTTAGCCTTCATTTGCATAAGCTACTGTACTGAATGACAGAAAGATGCAGCCCGGACACAGAGATCCACTTGAAAAAAGTGCTTCCAAAGTCGGTCAGGTGAATAAAAATCAGAGGAGAAGTTATGATGCGAATTTTAAACTTATGGTTGTAAATGAAGCTGAGAGAACGAATAAAGTGAGGGCAGGAAAAAAATATGATGTGACTGAGTGCAACGTGCGACGCTGGCGGTCCCAGAAAGATGAGCTAAAAAACGCTCACAGCCAGAGAAGGAGCTATCGTGGTCCACAAACTGGTCGCTTCACAGAAGTTGACAGAAGGGTGTGTGAATATGTGAATGAAAAACGTAATGAAGGGATGCCCATCACGAGGGCAGTGATACAGCAAAAAGCACTTGAAGTAGCCACAGAGCTTAACATTCCCCGCGCCGAATTCAAAGCCAGCATGGGCTGGTGCCGCAGAATGATGCGACGTAATGGCCTGTCCCTCAGACGCAGGACAAGCCTCGCTCAGCATCTGCCCGCAGACTTCTGAGAGAAGTTGGTAAACTACCAGCGTTTTGTAATAAAATTGAGAAAGAAGCATGAATATCCCCTGGATCAGATGGGCAACGCTGACCAGACACCAGTTTTTTTTTTACATGCCCACATCTGTCACGGTTCACAAAAGAGGAGACAAGTCTGTGATTGTAAAGTCCACAGGGAACGAGAAGAGCCGGGTTACCGTTATGTTAACGTGCCTCGCCGATGGGACGAAACTCCCCCCCTATGTGATTTTAAAACGGAAGACTCAACCCAAAGATCCTATGCCGCCTGGCATAATTGTGCGTGCACAAGAGAAGGGGTGGATGGAGTCCAGGCTTGTGGTGGACTGGCTGAAGGTTGTGTGGGCCAGACGTCCCGGGGGACTTAGACGGAGGCGAAACATGCTGGTGCTAGATGCTTTCCGTGGACATCTGACAGATGAGGTCAAGAAACAAGTTAAGGAGCTGAATGGTGACTTGGTGATCATCCCGGGTGGAATGACAAGTCAGCTGCAGGTCAGTGTAGTTTGAGTCATTTTATTGGGAAATTGAAAAGATACAGTAGAATTTATGATAGATGTCTACATAACAACAAGCTACTGTAGGCCTATAATGGTTTTTTAAAAAATTGTTACAGGTACTGGATGTGGTCGTTAATAAGCCATTCAAAAACAATCTGCGGAAGAACTACACAGCATGGCTGCTGGCTGGTAACCATGTCCTGACACCTACTGGAAAAATTCAGAAACCTTCTGCCCGTCTTCTCTGTGAATGGATCCTGCAAGCTTGGGCAGATGTGTCCTCTGAGAGCATCATCAACGGGTTCAAGAAATGTTGCATCTCAAATCTGATGGATGGAAGCGAGGATGATTTGATGTGGGAGGAGCCGGCGGCAGCGGCAGCGAGCGACAACGAAAGTGCGAGTGAGGAGGAGGAACCCAGTGATGCGGAGGATGCAGCTGAATGAATGAAAAAAAAAAAAAACTGTTTGTGGTGTTTTTAGATGTTATTGTTCTCACATTTTGCAGACTGTTCTGACACTGTTTGTCAAGAAAATGTGCGCCGTTTATTGCACAGGTTAAGCCAGTAGGCTTATGCTCGTTTAATTGCACTGTTATAACCTATGACATAGAGAACCGTGAAGTGCGTTCGCTTTGCCTATTTGCGGAGTTATAGAAGATTTTATGATTTTTCCCCCCCGCATGAACACCAACAATGTTGAAATGTACAGGGCAAACAATGATTTTTTTTTATGCAAATGAAATTTTGTCCAAATAAAAAGTATTTTTCCAAATATTGGTCTTGAAAAAGAGGGGTCGTCTTATATTCAGGGTCGTCTTATATTTGGGTCAATACGGTAAAAAGCTCTGGACTAATTGTGATCATTAACTACATGACTTGTGACTTGTGACTTGTTACGAGTGAGAACGGAGGTTCTCTGCCTTCACCTGGCGTCTCACGGCTGAAAACCAACCTTGCAACATCAGTGTCCCTGGCCGCCGTCCCAGTGTCCCGGCTCTCGCCTCTTATCTGCACACCGCGACACTAACGCGCTCCGTAACATCATATATGTTATGTAACGTTTTCCTCCGCTCGACCGTGGGCCAAATGTTCTACTATCTACAGCAAATACCGTGAATACCGCGCAGCCCTACCTCTAGTCTAGTGCACGTGTCTGTGTGTGTGTACAGGCATATTCACAGTATGTGATGTAAACACACTGTGCAATACTCTGTGTGTGTGTGTGTGTGTGTGTGTGTGTGTGTGATGTTTTAATATGTGTGTGTGTGTGTGTGTGATGTTTTAATATGTGTGTGTGTGTGTGTGTGGTTGCTTTGGGCTGTAAGCCAGGACTGGCCTGGCAAAGTAAAGATGCTAACAGAGACGGACAGGCTGCCATCTCCCTCAGCTGCTTGGCTATCACACTCACACACACACACACACACACACACACACACACACACACACACAGAAACACAGAAACACAGAAACACACACACACACACACACACACACACACACACACACACACACACACACACACACACACAGAAACACAGAATTGCAGACGCTCACATCAGCAAGAGGAAACAGAAACAGGACGAAGGAGAGGAGGGGGTCTTCCTCACTGTGACTCTGTTAACAGAGACCGTCCGTTACAAATGAGAGAGCAAATCAGAACACTCTTAGTTGCCCCCCACCTCCTGCTGTTACTATACAAGAGCATCATCCAACCAATACTCCTCTACTGCTCCCCCTGCTTCTTTAACATACTGTCAGCTCCCAACAGGAATAAACTCACACAAATCGCACACAAAGCAGCCAAGATTATTGGACCTTTCAGACCTCAATGTCTCGGCCACAGTATGCAGAGCACACTCCATAGCACTTGACCCCAGCCACCCACTCAACCCACACTTCAAACTCCTCCCCTCTGGCCAACGGTATAGAACGCTGACCTGGAAGAAAATAAAATTCAACAAAAGCTTCATCCCATCTGCCATAGCTGAACTAAATAAGACAACGAAAAGAACATAACCAGGGGAATGCACATGTAAATGTGGGGTGCGGGGCCTTATGTCTCGTTTTTTTTTTTTATGTTCTTATGTCTCTATGTAATTGAGGTGTATGAAATGTGGGAATGTATGTTAATGTATGTAAGTTGCACTTCTCGAGGCCGCTCTGTACGAAATGGTGAAAACAATTTTCCTTGGAAAGGACAAATAAACTCATCTATCTAAATGGACACTTCTCTACTCTCGGCCCCTCACTGCATCACACTGTGACTAAACTCTCACACATTCACAAACATTCTGTTCAGACCTAGAGTGACATGCCAGTTCAGTATCTTGCCCACAGATACTTCAGACTGGAGGGGCTGGTGATCGGACCACCAATGATCAGTGGACAACCCACTGAACCTCCCGGATCAAGTCTGAGAACTGAAGTGTCCAGACTCTGATCTGATCTGAGCCCCCCCACCCCCCACCCACCCTTAGGGCCCCAACAGCCCCTCCCCTACAGCCTCCTCCAGCCGACCTGTTGGGTGACAGACATCAGGCCACGCCCCTCGCTTTAGTCAGGTGTGCATGTGCGTACGAGCAACTGACGAAGACGGAGTAACTGGGCGAAATAATAAAAGGCCTGAGGTTTACTGTGTGTTTGTGTGTCTGCGTATGTGTGTGTGCACGCGTGGAGATGATTCACGCTCCTCTGTGTGCGTGAGTGTGAAAGACATCAGGTTTGTGTTGGGGGGGTAAGAGTGTGTGCGTGACTGTGTGAGTGAGTGAGATGGTTAATCAATAACCAAATGGCTGTATTGACTGAGGCGTCCAGCAGGAGGATGTGCAGTGGGTGAATTGATGCTCCATCTTCTTCTCTGTCCACCCGTCCTTTCCTGTCTTGAGTTTTTCAGAATAATAGCGTGATGACTATTGATGCAGAGCAGAGCTGCGGTGAGATTACTGTTATTAGAAGAGAGTTACAAGCTAAGCGCCGTCTACACACACAGTGGCTCTCAGATGAGTGTGTGTGTGTGTGTGTGTGTGTGTCTTGGTCTGTCACTGCTTGCTCTTCCTCTGAGTCTGGTAAATACCTTGATGTTTCCAGTTTTATTAGTCTCAGAGTCTCAGTATTGTTTGTTTTTCTCCAGTCATTGATGCAGCTGCTGAACCACGGCATTTTAAAGGGATAGTAGCATTTTTTTAAAGTGGGGTTGTATGATCTACAAATAGCCCCTAAGTACTTTAATTGCAGTAGAAGACTCTCTGCACTCCTCCCATTAGCAACGCCAGCCCATAAAAGCCCTGCCCAGAGATTTACAACATACATTGTTGTGAATGGACCCAAAGAAACGGCCTATTTTCGCGGCACTAAAAGAGGTTTTACCTGAAAAAAAAATACACAGTTCCATTGTTCGCTATAATATAATTTTTTCCAGCCCTTCAAAGTGCAGGAAAAACGTAGTTTTTATTTGGACCTAACCAACTCACGTATCCCTCCGCCCAGGGTTAGCGCCCGCCGATCAGCAGTTGGTTAGGTCCAAATAAAAACTGTGTTTTTCCTGCACTTTGAAGGGCTGGAAAAAATTATATTATAGCGAACAATGGAACTGTGTATTTTTTTTTCAGGTAAAACCTCTTTTAGGCCGTGAAAATAGGCCGTTTCTTTGGGTCCATTCACAATACTGTATGTTGTAAATCTCTGGGCAGGGCTATTATGGGCTGGCGTTGCTAACGGGAGGAGTGCAGAGAGTCTTCTACTGCAATTAAAGTACTTAGGGGCTATTTGTAGATCATACAACCCCACTTTAAAAAAATGCTACTATCCCTTTAATGCTGTAACTGATCTTATTTAGTCTGTTCATTATGTTTTCACCTGCTACAGCTAACAGTTTGTGAACTGCTAACCACCGCTACTCAAAGAGTGTGGTGTTGAACTAGCAATATACAGTAGGTGACGTCGCAGCACAGAGCTCATTTAAACGTGTTGTTAGCCACAGCACTAAAAGTCGCCATTAGAGGAGGGGGGGCACTCCCATGTGGAGCCTTGATGACACGTGCTGTAGCTAACACCTACTGATGTGAGAGGTTCAGGGGACATCATGAATAAAACTGCAACGAAAAGGACCTGAACGAAAGAGGGCTGACCCAAAAAATTCGAAGCTTCGAAGCTTTGTTCGTTGCCATGGTAATCGATCATGAAGTCCGTGATCGATTGTTTTTTTTTTCTTCCTTTTTTCCTTTTTGACACCGGTTCTCGGCAATTGTTACATTAAAATGAGTCGGCTACTTGGCATCCTGGAAACCTGCCTGATTTTGGAGATATGCAGTGTTTGCTGTTTGCCATTACTTTCATTATTTCCACTACGATCGCGCAACGCACCCCCTTGTCAGACGTTACGATCGCGCGCCCCCCCGGCCGTCGAAGCTTCGATTTTGATTGATTTTATGTCCACGAATATTCGATTATCAAAATATGATAATTGGGACAGCCCTAGAAGGAAAATACACGTGGAGAAAGAATGTAGCTGAAAAGTCACAAAATGTGCCGAAACTGAAGTCATCACTAAACAGGGTTCCTACAGCTTAAGCCAAGTTAAATTTAAGACTTTTTAAGACTTTTTTAAAGCCACTTGAAATGAAATTTAAGACCGACTTCATAATAAACACAAATGCAGAAAAAAGAAAAAAAAAAACACCACATCAATAACATAGGGTTAGAGACAATTTTACCCACTTTCCTATGTGATCCAAGGTAAAGTGACTGCTACATGAACATTGGATTGTGTCTCTTTCCAGCTGTCCTTTCAAAATAAATGCATAAAAAAAAAAAACACTGACTCGGGAGCTGGTGGCCGTGAGAAATTTAGCGTTAACGGCCACCACTAACTTCTCTATGTCGGAATGTTACCAATTATTTTGAGATTTGAGACTAATTACAACCATAAAATACCACTTACCATGTGTTAACATTTTTAAGACCTTTGAAAAATTGATTTAAGACATTTTAATGCCAATTAAGGCCTTGTTTTTAGATTAATGAATTCAATGCCTTTTAAGACTTTTTAAGGATCCGTAAGAACCCTGCTAAAACAATGACAGACAACAGGCAGCACATCATCATCATCATCATCTGAAGCTGAACCAGAGGTGCTGCTGCTTCAAAAACTTTATCCGTGTCATATGATCCACTCGCGGAACCTTTTGTGTGTGGAACAACAACAGGTCCATGCCTGGAGGT
The DNA here is from genome assembly GCF_045865225.1 of Trachurus japonicus. Taxonomy (NCBI): domain Eukaryota; kingdom Metazoa; phylum Chordata; class Actinopteri; order Carangiformes; family Carangidae; genus Trachurus; species Trachurus japonicus. The sequence goes on from NC_140911.1 coordinate 19,691,107, forward strand.
TTATTTTTAAGGTTAATAATCCTGGAATCACTGAGCTGCTGATTAAAGCAACAGAAAACTCATTTTCCTAAACTTCCACTTTAATGTTTACTTTAGGTCTGTTTTAATTATTCGGTGTTGGCTTTTTAAACTTCAGTGCTGGCTCTGTTGTGTTAATGGAATCTGAGGCTCTTTATATTACCATGTCTGACTGTTAATGTTGTTTTCATTTACATTAGAAACAAACAGTGAATTTTTTAATGACTGGTAAAAGCAGCGCAGCATGACGACTCACCACAGCAGTAGTAAAGTCATAATTTTATTACTAACTTGAATATAGCAACAGCAGCAGCGGTTTCACTAATGAGGTCACAATAAAAAGCTTTAATGCATTGATACTATATTTAATATAAGCAGAGCCGATTCTCTTCTTTAATTATAATTTGTAAACTTCATTTATTCCCTGCCAAGCTCAAAACAATTAATTGACCTGTTTTACCAATAAATCAGGCTGATTAATCAGATCTAATTAAACTCTTGTAGTTAATCAGCAGAATGTGACACAGTAATGAATTTCTGATTAGGTCCAACTTCACAGAGAACTTTGAACTTTTAAGATTCAGTTTCCTGACATTTGCTGATTCAACTCACCTGTTCTCAGTAATTTATATTGAGTCATTGAGTTGTTGTTGTCTCAAATCAAGAAGCTAATGTGTCACAGAGTTTATAGCGCAGATAATGTTCAACTGTCTTTAAAACAATCAATAAAACATCAGACAACACAACTTCTGGAGCTTTAAGTTAGGTACAGTGTAGCTTAGGGATGCACATGGTTAACCGTTAACCGATAACAGGAACCTTGACCGATTAATACTATCGTTTTTTTTTATTTTTAGCTGGCCTACTTGTCAATCAACTCATGGGGGCGTGTCGACGCGTGCCATACGTGCAACACGTGCCTTTACGTGCTTTGCGCCACAGCCCACTTCACAGCAAAAATGAAGCGCGCAAAAAGGAGTTCTGTGTGGGACAATTTTGACCGCAAAGGAGATGAGGTAATTTGCAAACTATGCGGTACAGCACTGAAATATTCAAGCAGTACCAGTACAATGCAGTACCACTTGCGAAACAAACACCCAGGAACAGATGATGGAGGACCATCACAGCAAACTTTGCCTTCCATGATGGCAGGGAGAAGATGCGACGCACGGCGGTCTGAGGAGATCACACAGAAGATTTGTACAATGGTGGAAAAAGACATTCTGCCTATCAGCGTGGTCAGTGGCGATGGGTTTCAGGAGCTACTGGGCTATGTCGAGCCTAATTACCAAATCCCATCAAGACCGACCATTACCCGTCGATTAGAGGCTCGTTTTGAGGAGAGGAAAAAAGAACTGAAAACGCAACTTGCAAGTACTAAGTTCGTGGCTGGACGGACTGCTGGACCGCGCTCACAACAGAGAGCTATCTGACAGTTACATGTCACTATATCGATGAGGACTGGAAAGTTAATTCCGCCGTCCTGTTAACGCAGAGTATGCCAGGTAGACACACAGCTGATAACCTCACAGCTAAACTAGTTGATGCGGTGGAGACGTGGGGACTTAGTGGGAAAGTGTCTGCATGCGTCCACGACAACGCGCGCAACATCGTGGCAGCCAACTCTCCCGGACGGGTCAGCTGGGACTCGATCCCCTGTTTTGCACATACACTGCAGCTGGCGGTAAATGACGGATTTAACGTGTTTGTGCATCGGGTTATTGTTGCAGCGGGGCGGCTTGTCAGGCACTTCAACCACAGCACACCTGCATGCAAGGCACTGGAGGCCAAACAGGACCAAATGCAACTTCCGAAGCACAAGCTTATCCAGTCATGTAAAACGAGATGGAACTCTGTGTGTGACATGATGGCACGACTCCTTGAACAACGGTGGGCAGTGACAGCTGTTCTGTCCGACCGGACAGTTACCAAATTACAAGAAGCAAGAACCCTGGAGATAAGAGATGAACACTGGCAGATAATGGAGGAGATTTTGCCAGTGTTGGAGAAGCTGAAATGTGCGACTACTGTCATGTCCACAGAAAAGGACGTGTCAGTTTCGAACATTTATCCCATCACCTTCAGCCTTATCAACAAACACCTGATCTGCGCTGAAGATGAAAGCCCGAGAGTTAACGAGTTCAAGGCGAAGGTTCGGCAGTCCTTGTGTGACCGCATGGGGGTGAGCTAATTACCTATTATTATCATTATTATCATTATTATTATTATTATTCAGTGATTTGTTATGAATTAAAATGGGCATTAATTAGAATATATTTTTCACCACAGGTGGACACGGACGAGTTGGTGACCCACTGAGCACTGATCGCCTCTGTCCTGGATCCACGGCATAAACATCTGAGGTTTTTTTCTTCAGGGGAAAAAGAATAGCCTGGCTCTCGCCAGACCCTTGTAGTTCCGCAAAGCTCCACCAGAGGCGCTACGCTCAGCTTCACACAAGGGTCTGGACTCGAGGCCAATGCAAACTTCTTCCCCGGAGCAAAAAATAATGAACCAATCAGGATCGCCGGGTGGGACTTTCTGAGGTGTGACGTAGCGCTGAAGCGACTGTTTGAGTCAAACAACAATGGCGGCTCGCAGTGAGGAGTCGTGCGTTGGCATTGATTCTGCTATTTCAACTGTTTTGTCGAATCTATCGAATATTAATTCGTTGAAAGATGAACAGAGAACGATGTGAGTGGCTGAAGTAGCACGTCATTCAAGATAACGGACAAGTGGTTTATCCAATCACATACAAGATTTTTTAACAAGGCCCCGCCTCTGAAATGAATCGCCTATAGAGCAGTCCCAGACCCTTGTGTGGAGCTCAGCGTAGCTTTGCGGAACTACAAGGGTCTGGCGAGAGCCAGGCTAGAAAAAGAAGCCACAAAAGCAAAACTACTTGAACTCTGTGCTAACATGGAAGCGACCACTGGAAATGATGAAGATGAGCCTGTCGCTGCAGGTGAAGAAGGGGCAGGTGGTGCTGCCGGGGAGAATGAAGACACAGCGGTGCCTGCTGCCCAGGCTGGAGTCCGGCGCCGCCAGGACAGTGCCATGATGTTGCTCCTGGGAGACGACTACAGCTCCCCTAAACAAGGAGATGAGCCAGAAGCAGAGGTGGACACCTACATGAGAGACAATCTACCATCGCTGGACACTGATCCCCTGGAGTGGTGGAAAATCCAACAGAAGGACCTTCACATAACGACTGATGCTGGAACCTACCACTGGTTTACAGCCAGATACAAACAACAGGCAACAAGAAAAAGATGATGATGAAGAAAAAAGAGAAGCAGAGTGTGTGCACCAGCCTCCATCTCTGCATCAAAACAAACACACTCTGAACTTTCACCCCTCAACATTCAGACAGTCTCCACTGCTCTGCACCATCAGAGCTATTTAAATGCTAATCAATTCATTAGCAAGAACATCATCATGGTCTCAGAGCAGTTCACTATGAATCAGTCAAACACCCAAATGGGGAGAGGACATTAGTTTTTAAATGTGGGCTGATTGAATCTTCATTCTCAATTTCATAATGAAAGTTTTCCCAGTGCACTCCCCCAATCAACACACACACACACACACACACACACACACACACACACACACACACACACACACACACACACACACACACACACACACACACACACACAGCCTCTCTCCTCTCCTCTTCTACTCTGTCTTTATCTTGTGCTGCTCACTCTCTCTGAGTCAATCACTGCATGTAATGAGACAGTGCGCACGGACACACACACACACACACACACACACACACACACACACACGGAGACACACACTCTTGTGCTGCTACAATCAGCCACACATACAGGAGTCTGGAAGAAATTAGCTCTGTTAATTCATTCTCATTGTCTCCATGTATGGTAATGTCTTGGGGGGTGGGGAGGGGTGAGCCTGCGAGATGAGGTGGGGTGGGGGGGTCGGGGGGGTGAAACTTCAAAACCAACTGCAGTGTGCAGCAATATAGGAACAAACAGTGCATTACAGCTCCAGCTTAATTATTATGCTAATGGTTCAGCCCGCAGGGCTCAGCACTGATGTAACGCTCAGAAACACACACACACACACACACACACAGTTTCTCCTGAATGTATTGGTTTGTGAGGTTTTTTTTCAGTTTATGTGATTATTGTTTTTTTTTTTCTTTTCTCTCATTGCTCAGACAGCAGGGAGGAGGTGGTGGGGGGGGTGAGGAGAATTTCAGCTCACGACAACAACGATGGAAGGAAAATGTTTTGTACTGACTGAAAAACTGTATTCATTAACATCTATAGTTAAAGTTTGTCTGCTCAGTCTGTGGCCTCATGTTACACATTCAGCTCCCTGGGCTCAGAAACATCAACACAACATTATCATGTTGTCATCAATTTGTCAAACAGCTCAAATCTCTACATTTAAATCCCTCTTTTCAGCATCAAACATCTGCATTTCGTTGCCTTGTTCTCTCAACATGTGCAATGACAAAACAGTTGAATCCAGTGTTTCCCATACATTCATTCATTTGTGGCGGCCCGCCACAAATGAATTACGTCCGTCACGACCGACGCAATATCGTTCCCTTCATTCATCTCCGCATTGCGCTGTTTCTCCGTTGTTGTCGTTCACACACACACACACACACACACACACACACAGAAGCGTGCATGCATGACAGTAGTGCGCGGTAAAAGTGAAACTCGTACGGTCCAATCGCCGCTGTAGTTCAGTTTACAGGTATGAGGTGTATGAGTGTAAAGTGAGTCTCATCGCATTTCAGTCGACCTTTTGCAATGTGTTTATTGTGCATGTTGATATTGCAGCCCTACAATCAATCAATCAATCAATCAATCAAACACTGAGACCTGTGGCTGTGGAGTTGCAGTGTTGGTAATGACCCAGCCCCAAAGGCCGAGGTTTGGACAAACTGACAGTAATACACATGTGACTGGACAGATGTGCACAGCTGTTTGCTTTCTGATAAATTGATTTGTTGTTGGTTTAGAAATTATTTTCTCCACCTTCTCCAACTATGTAATTTGAAAACACTTTATTTTGTCAATTCATTTTTTGCTTGCTAACACTGACAGTGTTCAGACCGTCTGTCCCACTGACTGCTGTGTTTCAGTGATCCTTCATGTGACATGTTGTGATGTTCCTCGTTCCTCTGGCCTCTTGATCTCTGAGCTCTGTGTTCAGGCTGGTGCAGCCGGTCGGCAGCAGAATCTAACTCAGGCTCGACAGGAGGAAGAAAAGTGCTGCAGTGTAGTGAAACATCTTGTGGGACTGCACCAGGCTGCTCCGCCTCCTTCTGCACCACCTCACTCAGGTGGAGGGGGCTTTAAATGTGAAAGGTAAAGCAGCACCCGGTCTGGGGCAGTAAACGCATCCATCAAACTGTCGGCAGGCGCGGGTCACACCCACGAACGCCTGTCAGGAAAAAACTGGATCTGAGCAGAAGGTGAAATTAAATGTGGAGCTCAGTGGCCCAGGAGTCGTTGGGGCCCGTGGGGGCTGGTGAGGGGGAGTTGGGGGGGGGGGGCGGCTTTTTGAAATTCAGTTATAGCAGAGACACATTTTAGCGTTGAGGCGCCGCCAATCATCCTGCTGCAGAGGAGAGAGAAGAGGAGGGCAGCGCCCCTGCTTATGCAAATGATGCAGCCACTGCCAATCAACAAACACTGTGTGTCTGTGTGTGTGTCATGATACCCACCTCGCTCTCATGGACTCAACGTCTCAGTGACGCCTCGCCTTCACCTCCACTCAGGATGAGCTGATTGGATTTTGGTGACTGAAGGTCAAAGTTCAGTGTGACCTTATAAAACACTTTTTAGCCGCAACTAGGGATGTCACAATTACTTGTTTTCACAATTAATCGCGGTATTAAACGCCACAATTCATTGATCGTAAAGATTCCTGAATACCATCACTTTCCAAAAAAAGATTCTGTCTGAACTGTGTCGGCAGATGAGCGCCAAAGTAAAGGTGAATGCACAGATACTAACTAACGTAGCATTGAATTAGTAGGAATTTAAATACTAGAGTGTCATTTGTAATTTTAAAAAAAAGATTAAAATTAACTTAAACATTTGGTATGGATGACAATTAATGACTTGACACACTTAATGACACTTTACCTGGCGGATTAATAATTGGTTATCTATTAATAGATATTTAAACTATTTTACTAATGTATATTTTAACTATATTTGATTTTACACATTAATAGTGTTGTGAAATTACTTAATGCATAATAATCGTGATAATCGTAACACCGTGATTATTTCTCTGACAATAATCGTACCAAAAAAATCTATTATCGTGACATCCCCAGCCGCAACTGGACTTCACGAAGCAGTTACCAGTCTGAGCGGAGAAGGAAACAACCACAAGGAGGAGACTCTGGTGTGTGTCCGTTCACATGGATACAGTCTGACAAGGTGGAAACGCCAGCGGTGCCTGCGGTGCCTTCACTGTATCTGTTGGGTTATTGTCGGAGCAGCGGCAGACGGCGAGCAGGCCGCCGAGTTTCACTTCAGTCTGTGACGTCACCTCGTCTCTCATCTGCTACTGTCGTTTCACCTGCAGCTCACATCCAAACCAGAACAGTTTAGACTCTGACAGGCATCATGTTGAGTGACAGGCGGCTTCCACGCTGCTGAAGTTTGTTTGTCTTCACCTCAGAGTGACGGACACACACACACAGACACTGCACACACACGCTGCTCGGGGCTTCGTCTCTCTGGACTTGGCTGCAACATGGTTCCTCTGCACAGCCACAGATCACCAGTGAGCCCTGTAGATGTGACAAGATGTCTCTGTGGCCCACACCAGCTCCAGATGGGGAGCAGAGGAGGTTGATGAAGCTTTTCTCTCTGCACCACTGTTTTTATTCATTTTGAAATTGAGAGTCAGTCACAGATTCACATCCATTACATCACATCACATCACAGGGCGTCACTCACTCACTCACTCACTCACTCACTTTCCCATCAGGCTAATTCAGAAACAGCAACATGCACGTCGCTAAGCGTGACCTTAAACCTCTTTCAAAATAAAAGAAAGTCCCTAAGCTCTGGTCAGGAATCATCGTTTGTACATGAGACGTGCTAATAAAATAAAAAGTAATGAAATGATGCTGCAGCGTCCGGTGCTAATGATCCTATATGCTAATGGTTTCATCTGAAACTGGCAGCTGAGCAGATGATGAAACATATGGGCAGAGACAGAGGCCCAGAAGGGACAATTCACACCACAACACAATCTGCATATATAAACAGTTTCCTGAAAAAAAAAATAAAAAAAGTGTCTGCAACCTGCAAATCCTCCAGATTAATCAGTAGTGTACAAACTGCTCCGTGGTCCGAGTCTGAGAGCTTGAGGGAAATGCTCTCACCCGGAGATAATGAATTACTTGTTAAAGTTAAAACCTTAAGATAAAGTTTCAATATTGTGGCAAAGTAAACTGTTGTTTTAACCATCACTTAGCATCTGCTCCACCTCTCATGTCTTTATCTAAAGATAAAAAACTAAACCAGAGGTGATAAAACAAGTAAAGAAGATGAGGAGGAGGAGGAGGAGGAGGAGGAGGAGGAGGAGGAGAGGAGGAGAGGATGACGACGACTCTGGACAGGACTGGAGCACATTTGAAATCTGAAGATGGCAGAGACACAGATGGAGTTTTCCCAGTGGACTGTGTGTTAGTGATGACGGGCCTGACAAAGTGTCACCGCTTCGTATCGACCGAACCGTCCCAACGACCGGATGAGTTTGAAGAGACAACAACACTTCCTGTTAGGAACGTTTCCTGGACTGGTGTCGAGCTACTGAAGTGAAGCGAGAGCTGAACGAGACGAGTCTGAGGCAGGAAGTGACACAAACACAAAAAGTGACGTCAGAGATCAAAGCTGAAGAGGTGACGCTGCAGGTTGGGTTGTTAAATAATAAAACACACCTGTCAAAAGATGCAGTGACTCTGAAGGTCAAAGCGTTGCATCTTCAGAGAACATCTTCATCGGTTTGACGACACAGGAGCTGGAAACACTCACAACAGGGTGTGTTGTGTTGTGGACACTAAAAAGAGATGAACATGGATGGGACTATCAACACAATTCCAATCCGACCCCTCACGGACTCACTGACTTAGAGGTGCGTTCACGGGAAGTCCGTGAGTGTATGAGGGCTGTTCCGTTGTCAGATCATCAAGTCAGTGAGTCAGTGAATGAGCCCTTACTGCCCCCCCCCTCTCCCCTTACCGTAAGTCAGCACCGATGCTGACTTTGGGTAGGGGAATTACCCACAGTTCATAGCGTTGTGAAGTCAAACACATGGAATGCCGTCGGAACGCGAGTGTTAAAAAAAAAAAGAGTAAATTAACACACATAGTCAGAGAGAGCTCCACCGCTCTCTTTATTGTTAATGGACAGGAGCAACAACAAAGAAAGAAAGAAAAAAAAAAGAAGCAGTTTACTGTCAGTGTTAACGTGCAGTTTGTGATTATTGATGACAATTTGAGCAGATCTGATCCAGGAATATTTTGTTTTGAGTCCGTCCCACTCACACACCTTGTGCGGAGTTAAAAACATGTTGTTGTCTAGGTAACGTGTGGTGAGAGTGTGTAAGTGCTGTTCCATTCAAGTTTACAGCATCTGGACCCTCACAGACTCTCACACTCTGTCACTTAGAGCTGACGTCACTTTAGTCAGTGAGGGTTCAGGGCCGGAGTCTTTAGGGAAAGGATTGGAATTGGGCCCAAGTGTGTCTCAGTAGGTCCGTCACTTATTTGTGTCCCCTAGGAACACTTCCTGTGACATCAAACTGATCAGGACATTATCTGTTTATGCTTTAACTTCATCCTCAGATTTGATCAGGTTCCTTTTGATCTGAATCTTTCAGATACGTTCATTTTGAGAACTTTCTACTTCAATGTATCTTTCTGGTGTTCAGACATTAGTGTGTCAGTTAAAGACCCACTCCCGTGAAAATCGTGTTTTTTGAGCTTTTCACATGTTCCTGTGGCATTTTTCTTGTGTTAGAGCACTTATCAGCAGAGAAGGAAGTGCAAAATTGCATTTCAGAGTTTTTCTGCCTTCAAACTGCTGTGAACCAATGGCAGACTCAAACTGGCAGTTTCAGGAAGACTGGAGTTGAGGGTGTCACAGCTCCAGGGGAGGGCACTAGTGCTACAAGCTCCCGCTGGCTCAGAGGTGAAAGGCTTGGCAGCTCGGTGTAGCTGTCAAGGTATAATAGGTATAGCTCACCTGGTAGAGCAGCTTGCACTGTGAGCAAGGACTATGCACCAGTCTGGGATCGAATCCCAGTGTGGAGTTTTACGTTAAACGCGCTGAATCTGTAATTGTACAATGTCCAGCTGTCAGCGAGCGGGGGGTGGGGTGCGAGGAGGTGGCTGGGCGGGTGCAGAGCAGCGCAGTCTCCGCCCACCCCCCAGAGGTGCATTGCTAATGTGCATGGCTAATGAGCTGGTTTTAAAATGGCCGAAAAGGGTCGCGGGAGTGGGACTTTAAAGTGAAATCCTCCTCCTCCTCCTCCTCCTCTTGATGAGAGGACGGCTGCCCCTGTGCCTGCTGCAGTGATTCATTAGCTCAGCTGTGATCTCTGGACCAGCTTTATTTGTCGACGACTTTAATCACAACGTTCGGGCCGAGCGGTCAGAGAGCTGATAGAGAGGACGGCCGTAAAAACACATCAGCCACAACCAAACAGGCCAATCGCTGCTCATTAATTAGCTCTGTGGCACCAGGCATGTCCATGTGTGTGTGGGTGTGTTAGTGAGAGAGACAGAGCATGAAGGTTGCCTCTCTCCTGGCTCTAACATTTATGATGGGTCATTCATGTCACGTCTGTGGACACACACAGACACACAATTTCATCACTTCCTGCCTCGTCTGTGTTTATCAGCTCAGACTACAGCCTCTGCCTAAACAATTTCTGACATCAAAGTAAAACTCTGAGGATTTAATCAATTAATTTTCACTTAAAACCAATGTGTTACGGTGTGGCCGGCCCTGCAGCCTCCTGTCGCCCTGTGTTTAGCTCCACTGGAGCAGCTGGAACTTTAGAAGGCGGAGCTTCTGGTTCATATTGTGTTGAGTCTAGCTGTTGTAGGTGGAACCAAAGTAACATAGTGTTAATCTTGTCCCAAAGAGACACCATGAGCCGTGATCACAGCCTGTCGAGTCTCACCTTGTGACGCCACGCAGTGCTACATTCAAAGACTTAAGGCCTTTGCACACTCAGTCCGTTTTTGTCGTCCGAAATTGCCGCACGTCAAAAAATAAATTCGACCTCATGTTGTGTCGATCATGTTTACACACCGAGTCCCAAACTTTCGTCCGTCATAAAAGTTTTCGGAACAGGTTCGATTTAATGCGTTTTTTGCCTCCGTGAAAAGTCTTTTGACCAATCACATCAGAGTTTCGAGGCCGGACAGAGAGAAAGAAGGGAGGGTGGGGAGGGGGATCACCGCTGAGTGTGTGTCTGTGTGTGTGTGTGTGTGTGCGCCAGCCGCTGTTCAGGATCATGGAAATTGTCCGTCTTCTGTTTAATGTGTGAGCTAATAATCAATATCTATCAAACTGGACCACTGACATCCTGAGATAAACAGTTGAAGTGATCATGATAGTTCTGCTGCTCATTTACAAGCAGCAGATTGGCTCCTCTCAGGATGGACACAATATTTAAATTTTTCTCTTTCATTTCTCAACAAGTGAGAGAACCACAAAGCGTGACGATTTTGTCTCCCTCTCCGAAATTTGGAACACAAAATAAAAACGCATGCGAATAAAACGCAACGGACTCAGTGTGCAAGGAGCCTGCGCGTAACCTTTTTTGTCGGATGACGGATACGAAAAACGCATGCGAAAAAAACAGACTCAGTGTGCAAAGACCTTTCATGTGACATACTGGAGTTAACCAGTCACTGAAACCACCGCACCAGTCAAAGTTTTCGTTTTTTGTTTTTTCTGGCTTATTTTGAAAGGACAGCTAGTCTAGTCTCTCTAGTTTATGGGGCACCTGATTTACCAAGTGAGCTATAAGACGCCTGCGGTTAAATACTGTGGCCAACGCACAGTAACAGTCTACCGGTTACCATGACCATACCGGCGAGCTAGCGTGTGCTTTTTTGTTTATGATTTCCTTTCCTTCTGCGCTAATGCTCTCACTATATGCAGTTCTGTTGTCAATAAACACGCATGGCGACGGTGCTGCAACCGAACTACACCGACTACACTGACCATGGGGTGTGGATCCAGCAGTGAGACAATCCACATACATCAAACGTTACTACAGAAATAAACATGTTTACAAAACTGTTTTGGTCTCTACAGCTAATTTACACACTGAAGTTGCAGCTCCACACAGATCCTTCCACTTTGTCCATATTTGGATTAGCTGAGCCTTAAAGGGATAGTTTTACCCAAAATTCAAATTTCACTCATTATCTACTCACCGGCATGTCGACTAAGGGCTGGGAGAAGTTTCAGAGTCCTCCGTGCCTTCTCTGAGTCACTTTTCTTCGTCCAAAAAGACACACCAAAAAACATCCAAATACCTCCATGCTGCTCGTCTGTAATGTCCATCTTGTATTGAAGCCCCAACATGAGAAACTGTTACGAAAAAAATTAAATAAGTCTATATTTCAAGCTTGTTTGTAGCGGAAGCTCCCACTTCACTGCTTTGCCTGTGTCTGTGCAAATCGACACCCAGTTCACGGCTCCACAAATCGCGCGAGATTCCGGCAGAGCTTCCGCTACAAACAAGCTTGAAAGATAGACTTATTTAATTTTTTTCTGAACAATTTCTCATTTTTGGACGAAGAAAAGTGAGGCCCATTCGCAACCATCATATGGACATGCAGTGCTGCACGGAGCCCCGCTGTAACTCAGAGAAGCCACGGAGGACTCTGAAACTTCTCCCAGCCCTTAGTCCACATGAGGGTGAGTAGATAATGAGTGAAATTTGAATTTTGGGTAAACTATCCCTTTAAGGGCTGGAGTCAAAGCCTGCCAAGATGGCGGTGGTGGGCAGCTCACTCTGTCCTTCAGAAACCTGTGGGTGGAGTCACAGAAGTGACGTCAATCTTTTTTGCTGAATGTGGATTCGACCCAGCAGTGTCTGGTGAAACCCCGCCTCTACAGCGGCGGGTGGACCAGACCTTGATTGCCATGGTAATGTAGAGGGCTGGAAACAGTTAGAAACAATAGGTATAAGTAGAAACAGTAGGAGAAAATAGATAGGAAAAACAGGCACCCTACTATCATTTTTTATTATCATTTTTCATTTATTTTCATTCAGCATTCACTTGCACTCACACTAATACACTGCTAGGTAATTTCATAATATTGAAGAAACAGTGTTGGTTAAAAACTTGTTAAAACCAAATTCATTTATTATTTAATGATGATAAAAGATATGGATTAGAGAACATGATAAAATGTCTCTGATTAATAGTTAAAAATGTATTTACTCAATGTGTCCGAGTTAAACAATAGAGTGTTGTAAGACAGATGAATATGTGAATAATTTGTTGTGTGATTCAATGCTATAAAAATGGCCATCTGATATAATAACGGGACTGAAGCTCAGGCCATTAGCTTTCATGATTCTGTAGCGATGTTGATGCCTGAAGTTAGGATTTTCATGTAAACAGGAAGAATAAATCCTGCTGCCGTGAAGTTAACACCAGCACAACGTGTATCTCCTTTATTCTTACCACAGACTACGACTACAGTCTCCCTGGCTATCCAGCTAGGGAGGCAACAGTAACAGAAATGACAATGAAACCCAACTACAGATCAAAGTGACCTGCTGCACTGTACGACTGCCACATTTTTGCACACGTGGCATCATCACTACTTCATTACAGTCTCCATGCCAGCATACTGGTGATGATGAGCCATGTTCTCTAGCACTTTGATGCCTTGCTCATGGGCACAGACGGCACAACAGAGAGGAGAGCTCCTCCTCCTCCTCCTCACGTTGATCTCATCCCCATCTCTGATTTATCTCCTCCCTGTCTGTGTCGCTCCTCTGAGCCAAGATCTGTTTCCTCCTGAAGCTCTTTATCAAACAGGTTCGTCAGAAACTGATCAGAAAACAGACTGATAAAGAAAAACAGAGATAAAAGAGGAGGAGCATCACAAACAACAAGATAAGACTTAGATCCTGTGTGTGTGTGTGTGTGTGTGTGCGTGCGTGCGTTCCAGGATCCATTTGGTTGGGACTGAGTGTGGGTGTTTGTGCGTGTTTTTATACAAATGGAAGTAATCTGTATGCATTGCTGTGCGTGTCTGAATCTGTTTGCAAGTGTGTGTGTGTGTGTGTGTGTGTGTGTGTGTGTGTGTGTGTGTGTGTGTGTGACCGTCCTCCCTGCAGCTGTGTACTCATGCATGGACGCCACTGAAATCTTCCTGCTTCTTCCGTCTATGGCCGTCCAACACAAACACTCTCTCTAAAAAACTCTGGAATATTGTTGTTCTTGAACGAGCCGCTTGTCTCACATTAACAGTCCAGTTTGTGTCTACACTCTCTCTTTCATCTCCTGAAACAAACAACCTTCTTCACCCACAATTATATATTTGTGTTTGTTGTTGACAGAAAATGAAAAGAAAGAAAGATTCTGGCTCAGCAGGCGAACAACCAATCAGACACGTTGGCTTTCTTCAAGATAAGTGAGACATCAGGTTAACAATAACAGTAGGCTACATGCGGACAGACAACCCATGGCCGCTGTTTTTTTTTTTTTTAAACTGTCATTATTTAAATCAGAAAACAAATCCAATATCTGTATCATCTCTGAAAGAATCAATAACATCATCTAAAGACCACAGAGACAAACACACGTCAGTCAGGCTCAGTTTCTGAATACAGGCTGTGTGCTTTTCTCTGTGGACTGAGTTATACTGTATTAGGGTTGCAAAGGGGCAGGACATTTCCAGTAAATTTCCGGCAAATTACCAGAAACTTTCCATGGGAAGTTAAGCTGGGGAATTTTGGAAATATTCCAAATTGGAAACTTTCCATGGGAATTATGGGAATTTATAGGAATTAACTGGAAATTGGGGATAATTTAAACAAACTGTATCATATCCAAACAGGAATGTAAATATTTTGTTTTGTAATAAGCAGACATCCATGCAAAATAAAAACATGACATCTCCCCCCCCCCCCAAGTTCCCCGTTAAGGGCCAACCTTGTAAATTTTCGGATTTATTCCCGTTTATTCCCATATATTTCCGTTAATTCCCATATATTCCCATTTATTCCCATATATTCCCGTTAATTCCCATATATTCCCGTTTATTCCCATATATTCCTGTTATTCCCATATATTCCCGTTATTCCCCATATATTCCCGTTAATTCCCATATATTCCCGTTTATTCCTGTTATTCCCATATATTCCCGTTATTCCCCATATATTCCCGTTTATTCCCATATATTCCTGTTAATTCCCATATATTCCCGTTAATTCCCATGGAAATTTTCCAACTTTGAAAATTCCCAGAATTTTGCAACCCTATACTGTATTAATATAGAACCAGAGCTTATTTGGACATCTACCTGTATACTGTACGGAGCTTTGATATAAATCAAACAGTGCTGCACGGGTACAGGGGCGCATGACGTCTGTCCGACTAACCATTTCTCCGACCATACATTTCTTTATTTTTGCGTCCATTAGTCCGACCTCCCGTTTCTCCGACTTAAGTAGCCCTAACCCTTAACCTTACCCTAAACCTAACCTTAACACTGTAGAATGGGTAGTCGGAGAAATGAGCCGTCGGACTTTTGGGCAGTCGGACTGATGTATGCTCCCCCTGGTACAGTAGGTAATATGTGTCGAGGAAGTTGCAGAATATAAAAATAAAAGAAAGAAAGTTGAAGAAATACAGAATAAAGAAACAGAGTGGGGACAAAGGAGTCGAGTGCAGTCTGAAGTGGTTTATTGACCAGTTCTAACAGAGAGAGATGATTCAGAGAAAACTGAGAGACACAATCACTTCTTATCGACTTCCACTCTGAACACGGGCCAACACGCACGCACGCACGCACACACACACACACACACACACACACACACACACACACACAGACGTACACTCTCTCTCTCTCACCTATTGTCTGATAAATGGCAGCAGAGGAATTTAATGATAATTGAGGTCGTTTCATCGGAAATCACATGATGACTCCACATATTACAGCTGCAAGCACTCACTCACGCGCGCACACACACACACACATAGCTCTGTAATGGCTGTGGTAAACTTCTCTGTGTGTTTTTTCTCTGAGCTGTTTTTTTTTTGTTAAACCAGAGGTACAGATGTGAAAATATTTATGTGAAGCTCCAGAAAACAAGAGAAAGACTCGAATCAAAGGAGCCTTAAAACATCACAAGCTGCCATCAACACACACAAACGCACGTTTCATTTCATCGCTGCTGCTCACACTCACATATGCGCGCGCACACACACACACACACACACACACACACACACAGACACACACACACACACACACACACAGACACACACACACACACACACACACACACACACACACACACACTGTTGTAGAACAGACTGACAGACAGATCTACAGCAGCAGTTTAACCCCAACCCGCTTTATGCAAGAGTTCAATAAAAAAAAGTCCTGGAAATCCTGAAGAACAGTTCAAGATAAAAGAGAAAATTAGTGCAGAATAAAATTCAGTGATGGCGCTGAATCACTTCAGTCATGGTGGTTTTAAACAGAACAGGGTCAGAATCACATGAGTTCTGGCATTTAAACACGGCCCAACATTTCCCAAGATTCAGTGCACACTAGGACACACTATGAATGTGTAAAATCAAATATAGTCAAAATATAATTACATTTCTCATTGTTTACACAAAATATTTCAAGTATCTATTAATATATGACCAATTATTAATCCCCAGGAGAAATGTTTTAAGTATTCAGGTCATGAATTGTTATCTATACCCAATGTTTACGTTTATATTAATCATTTTTTGTTTTATTTTGTGTTTTTTTTAATACAAATGACACTCTAGCATTTAAATTCCTACCAATTCAATGTTACGTTAGTTAAATGGACCAGTATCTGAGCATTCACCTTTATTTTTGCGCACATCTGCCGATACGGTTCCAACATCAAATTTTTGTGAAAGTGACGGTATTTAGGAATCTTTACGATTAAATAATTGTGGCGTTTAATACCACGATTAATTGTGAAAACAAGTAATGGTGACATCCCTAGTACACACTGGTTATGAAAATAATGGGAGGTAGTGATGTCAACAGAGCCTGTATGCACCTCATGCGTTGACCTGGTGATGCAAACAAAAAATCGTTTAACATTTAACCCTTTAATGACACTCTGAATGTTACTCTAACATACCGTAGATGACCATTTATTAGCCCGGGCGTTTAATATGCTAAATCGACTTGGACCCCAGGCGTTTATAAGAACCAGGCGCGTATTTGCAACAGGCTACAATTTATTTTTGCAATGAGCAGCACCAGACCATCATGCAAAGAACAAGGTGGTCACCGTAGGACCACTTGAACAAAACTACTTTTTTCCCGACACATACCTATATCTTTATTGACATCAGACAATAAATACAAAGACAGTTTGTCTGTGTTACGGGGAGCTGATCAGAGCAGCCAATCAGATCAGTGTTATGAACGATAGTGGGATGTGGAAGGGGGGAGAAGTGGAAGGGGGGAGAAGTGGGGGGGCGGTCGATCGCGGTCATTTCAACACTGTACATTAGCGCATTTATCTATTTGTCTTTGTCTATTAGTAGTCCAGCGCGACCTGTCCCGCTAGCGCACCTGTGTTTCTGTGTGTGTGTGTCCGCCTGCATGCGAGAGAGAGAGCGGGAGGAGGGGCTGACTGACAGAGGTAGAAGTCGCTGTTAAAAAAAACTTTTTTTTTCTGTGCAAGACTATGGTAAACACTTAATCGCCCGGGCGTTTAATTGAACCGGCGTTTATTCTGCCAAATGAGCTCGGATCCCGGCGGCTATTAGAGCACAGGCGCGTATTTGCGCGCGGGCGACTATTTGGTCATCTACGGTACCTCTGAAAATGACTTGAGAGAATCTGATGTTTTCTCTGACAACAGTTTAACATCAGAGGAGTTTGTAGAAATCTGTGACTTCAGCACCATGGACAGAGTCGACCCCACCGTGCTCACAGCGCTCTGCTTCCTGGGACGGGCTCATGAGTTCATGAGAC
This sequence comes from Trachurus japonicus, assembly GCF_045865225.1. Taxonomy (NCBI): domain Eukaryota; kingdom Metazoa; phylum Chordata; class Actinopteri; order Carangiformes; family Carangidae; genus Trachurus; species Trachurus japonicus. The sequence continues at coordinate 19,708,392 of NC_140911.1, forward strand.
AGATGTAGATATACTACGTGTCCCTGGTGTGGACAGATGTCTGCTGTAAATTCAACAGAGTTCTGGTTTCGGCCCAGAATCCTTAGCGGCTGGCTGGGACCAGTGTTTGAAGCTGTAGTCCCTCCCTGAGGCCAGCTTTACTGATATGAGTTTGTACCAGCTGATATCATCCCTCATATCACCACAAAACCATCTCAGAAATCCTTTAAATAACCAGAGAGACTCTCTCCAGTCACTTCACAGCCAACGATCATCATCATCATCATCATCACCAGAGATGGAAATGTACAGAATCTGTTCTCATGTAAGATGCTGCAGTTAAAAGCAGAGTCTCTTCCTCGTCGTTTACTCCTCCACTTCCCATTTTTCTACGGTGACGGAAAGTATGAGACATCTGTGTGAAGTAACAACCAAGAGGAGGAGCAGGACAAGGAGGGGGAGGGGGAGGGGGGGCACTGCGGGGCTTATTAAAAACCTCACCTCAAACAAAAGTCAGGAAATCAAAGGCAGTGACAAGCAGAGAGAGAAACACAACACAACACAACACAACACACCACTGCAGTCTGTAGTTTCTATCCTCTTCACTGTGTTCATTTTTATGAAGACTCATGTCGCTGTCTCTCTGTTTCTGTCACTGAACTCTGTTTCTCCTCCTCTCACCTGTGTCTCAGGTTTAGAAGGAAAAGGCACTAAAGGTCCTGAGGTCAAAGATGAAGGAGGATTCATCAGGACTTTGAGAAAACTTCCATGGTATGAATGAATGAATTTATTTATTTCGGTATATCAAGCTTATATAACCGAAAGGGTGTAGGTTGAAGCCAAAGCTTATATACCCCTACCCCTTTTACCTTAAAAAAAAAAAAAAATATATATATATATATATATATATATATACGCATTAATACAATAGGATCAGATCACAGACATTTGAAATTAATCAGTACACTTAAATTTCTGATCACAACAAAATAAAGAATTGTACACAGCGCATAACCCAAAATAGTACAAAATCATTTCATTAAAGTTTCATCAATCATTAAAGTTTTTTAAAGCTGACTAGAGTACAGCATAATTTAATATTTTCAGGACAATTATTCCAGATGTTCACCCCTCTAACAGAAAGACAGTGATTTTTTACAGTAGTTCGAGTCTTTGGTTTCTCAAATAATAGTGGTCTTCTCAGGTTATAACTGGAATCCTTCATTTTAAACAGATTCTGGATATCTGGAGGAAGAAGTTTAGTTTTTGCTTTGTACATGGTTTGTATTGTAATGTAATCAACTAAGTCCCTGAATTTCAAAATGTTAAGACGACTGAATAGTGAGTTGGTTGGCTCACGGAAAGGTTTATTACTGATGATTCTTATAGCCTTTTTTTGCAATAAAAAAATAGAATTTGTATTTGTTCTGTATGTGTTTCCCCAGACCTCAATGCAATATGTCATATAAGGGGCAATTAATGAATAATATAATGTGACTAGTGATTGTTGAGAGAGGAAAGCTTGGGCTTTATAAAGAATTGCAATAGATTTTGACATTTTGGATGTGACATAATTTATGTACTGTCTAATTTATGTCATGGTACTGACACAAAGAGTTTATTTAACTGAACTTTACTAATGAGACGTGAAGGATAAATCCTTGAACCACATGAACTAAACAAACACCTCTCAGCTCCACAGACCTTCACAAGTAACTCCTCCTTTATGGAGTGTAGGGGGCGGAGTCAGAGACTGCCAAGAAGACTGCTACAGCCTCTGTCTCTGCTTCACTGAATAACTGTCACATGAGCAGCATCATCCAAGTGTCCTCATTTAATTGGGCCAAAAAAAAAAAAAAGAGGAAAAAAATTACTGATCTGTGTCTACGCTTCAGTAGACACACAGACACAGACACACACACTTGACAGCAGTGTGACATCTTTGTCAGTGTCCTCGTCCGTGACTTGGATATCTGTTACAATTATAAAATGTACGAGCGACGATGAGTCATGGGTGTTTTTGTTTTCTGACATCAGAAGCTGCAGAGACCCGGTGACCTGAGCTCAGTGACCTTTCAACTCAGAGCTGTTTATTAATGATCTGATCCATGTGGAATATGAATATAATATCATAATCAGTCTATCGTGAAAAGACAAGAAAGAAAATACTCAAGCATTATAAAGGAAAGGACCTCCCATCCCTCCCCACCCCCTCAAGACACTGTTCTCCGTGTTGACTGACTGACTCGGTCACATCGAGCCTGCGGCTGCACTGGAGCTAAAATAGATCCATCATGGCAGCTACAGTTACCTACACCATCACTTCCTGCTCAGTGATTTTGCGTACAAAATAAAAGCCTGAAAAGTTTATTTTCTTTTCACTTTAATAGTTCCAGTGCTGTGAGCTTTTACTCTGCAGTTATACTCCATAGCTCCCGCTGTTCATCTGAAATAGTTCCCATACATTGTGTGATCAGAAAAAATAAAACAGCTATATATATAAAATGTGACTGTAACTGTTCACATGTGATCACTAAGTGTGTTTTATCAGTTTAATTGATCTATTTCTCGTATCAGCCTTAGATTTTATTTAGGGTGGGAACCTGAATGATCATGTTATCTCAGCATCCCTGATCCTTCACTCTCACTGGATCAGTGTGTCACTGTGTTGCTGTTTAAAGCTCCAGACAGTTGGTACTAAGCTGACCAAAGTGAAAGTAAACTTCAGTAAGACAATACTCCGTCAGATCCCTTTATGAACCTCTGCCAAGCGCCCAACACACACACACACACACACAGAGGCAGGCGCACGCACACAAAGTAGCCATAAACGCACCCACAGAAGGCATACCGTTTCCATAGCAACCGGACTGAGACTCCAAAATGATCGCACCTCTTTCTCTCACCATGAAACACACTCTTCTTGTGTGTGGCTGCGTGTGTGTGGAGGGAGGAAAAGAGGGAGTTGAAGAAGGTGTATCCTCTTGAAATTTCCGACCAAGTCGCGGACTTTACTTTCACTTTCGTCAGACGTGTAGGAGCTGTGATGTGCGGATCGATACTGAAATATCAATACTTCCGATATCAGGTCTGTGTGCTCAAAAATCGATTCTCAAAATATATGAAATATATGAAAATATCGATACTTTTGATACTTCATACATGCATTTCATTAACAGGAACATGGTAGAAAGTAACAAAACTATTGAGACCTTGTCTAAATGACATGCAGTTTTTAGGAACTACTTTTTCTTCCGCCTGGGTAAGTGCGTAATGCGTAACCCGCTGCTCACTCAACAGTCAGTCTGTCTCAGTCTGTGTAGACAGAGTCAATGGCGCAGTCATGTGTGGAGCTATTTCAGCTCCACAAACAGCGAGGACAGATATCTGTGGGAAAATTATAAATAATATTTTGGTTTAATGGTTTTATTATTTTACAATATGTTCTTTTTTTAGTGTTTGAAACACCATTTTCACATATTTTGTATGATTGTGTGAGTCCTCTGTTTTTTCAGTTGTTGTATTAGCTTGGCTATATTGTAAACGAGGCCACTACCTCAATATACTTCAGAGTTTAAAATAAATAGATACATATGTTACTCTGATGTCTTGTATCCTTAGGAAGCTATGACTTGAAATACACTACTTTTTTTTAGATTTACCAGGCACATTACGTGTATTTGCACAAAGTATCGGTATCGGATCGGTATCGATACCAGCCTGAATTTTACTCAGTATCGGATCAGAAAGAAAATTTGTGGTATCGAACAGTAGGAGCGACGATTGGCTGCTCCTCCTGCTCCCTCTACCCGACTGGTGGAGAATCATCGGTCGCGGTGGATTTGGGCAAATACGATTAACACAGGCTGTAGTAGGTGGAGCCAGAGGAGTTGGATTTGGTCCTAAATTACCCATTTAATGTCTGACCATCAGAATACAGTGACAGTTCCAGCAGATATGACTGAATCATTGTTACCAACTGAAGCTTTAAAGCTGTAAAACATTTGGTGCAAGCTGCAAGGTCCCTCCCTGCTCACTTCCTGTTTCTCTGAGGTTTAGAGGGCGTCATTTTGACGACGAGGCGCAGGTCAAACTGGAGGAGAGTGAAACTGACAGGGTGATGACAGACGTGCACACAACACACACACACACACACACACACACACTACTGCTCACCCTGTATTAATCTAAAATCATAGATGAGCAGAGTAACACAGGCCATCACCTGAAAATCAGAGTGTTGCCTTCTTCCTTCCACTTCCACGACTTAGAGCTGCTAAGTGGATCAGATCATCACAAATCAAACTGATACAGATAAAAAGATGACACAGCATGACTTGGTTTGATTTATGGAATCAACTCAAGCGGTTTCTGTGAATCAATAACTCTGACACACATCCAGCTGCATTTGAGCAAGGTACTAGGCACCTGACACCTATCAGCTCCTCCCAGCGTTCAAACAGGAACAATGTGGAAAGGCTTTTTATTTTTTAGTGACAGGTTGACAGGTGAAGCTTTAAAATCATAGACAATTCCTCTGGTAGTGTTAGAGTTAGACAACACCTCCACCTTTCAGGTATGTGTCAGCTTTCACATGACCTGCAGCTCAACTCACAGTGAACTCCTCCTTACCTCCTTCTGCTGCTGCTGCTTCCACCTGCAGAGGTGTGGGCTCATATATTACTGTGACGCCTCCATATCTGATCCCGGCTGATACCATCTCACAACCGTGTGTTGTTGTGCTGCAGTGTGTGAGCAGAGTGAACAGAAGTAGCACCGCCCCCCAGGTTATAACAAGTTTAGGATGTTAGTAAATGCAGATTAT
>NC_140911.1:19718195-19776422 GCF_045865225.1 Trachurus japonicus
GGTCTGTCAGTCACTCTGCTCTGCTCTGAGCCCAGGAGAAAACTTTCCTTGTATCCTACAACCTTTATCCAATGAGGAGAGAGAACGGCATAAAGGGGCAGTCCTCTCTGTGTGTGCAGCCAAGGGATGCGCCTGAATGTGGTGACGTAGGGACGAGGGCGGGGGCTGCTAACTCCATCTGCTGACAGGAAGTTAGCCAAAACGATTGGATCGCTTACTTCTGTGTAGTGTGTGTGGTGTGCGAAATAAACCGAAACCGAAATAAATCAACTCTCAGGTCAACAGTTAAAAGCAGAAGTAAGCGATCCGGTGGTTTTGGCTAATGCTGCGTTCCAGGCAGGCTTTTGAAACCGTAAATTACAGCTTCAAGTCACGACTTAAGACTTTGTAGCGTTCCAGGCAACCCACTCGTGTTTCTCCGACCTGTTTTACCTGTGAAAGTCACTATAACGGCCACTCGTAACTTCTGACCCGTGAACTCGTACCAGATCCAACTGGTACGACTTCACAGGTCGGAAAAACACCAGTTACGAGTTGCCTTGAACGGAGTTAGCAGCCCCCGCCCTCGTCATGGATCTATTGGTCCTCGTCCCTACGTCGCCACATTCAGGCGCATCCCTTGGCTGCACACACAGAGAGGACTGCCCCTTTATGCCGTTCTCTCTCCTCATTGGATAAAAATTGTAGGATACGAGAAAAGTTTTCTCCTGGGCTCAGAGCAGAGCAGAGTGACTGACAGACCCGTGTTTCAGACCAAACACTCTATAGAAGTGATTGCTGTGGGAAGATAGAACTATTTAAGACTTATAGTAACACAAAAATATCACTTACTTCTGCTTTAACAGGAGGGATTGACATGAACTAACGGGTACACACGACCAGACCAGATGCCAACACAAAACTCCGCTGACACTCGATGACACACAGAGGGTTTTATTTGCTGCTCAGGACGCCATAACAGCACTCTGTCTTTACATAGAGAACAGTGGTTTGCTGCTGTATTAATATTAATATTATAAATCTTGTTTACAGAAACTTTGAACCATTTTCTGAAGAGATGAAAACCGGCTCTAAACATCTCTGCATCTAGATAAACAGTGGGTAAATGTTTACAGAACCACGACCTGCAAAACCGAGTTCTCACGTTCAGACAGAACCCAAGGTGATTTCTAAGCGGTGGCTCCTGAAACTATTAATGTGAGTGGAAATGAAGAGAAGTGTTTTCAATGAGTGCCACAGACAGAGACCAGAAGCTGCAGGAACTGAAACCTCAACATGTTTCCCTCAGGACTGTGATTCATCAACACACGACAACCTGACAAAGAGGAGCTGCAGGGAGCAGAGGGGAGTGGGCACGCTCGAGAAAACACCACGACACCTGAAGGCAACATGTACCAACAAAGAAAGAGAGAGAGAGACTTGTTCACACCTGAGTCCAGGTACATAAACGTTGTGTGCACACAAAATCCATGTGCACAAAGAGACAGAACTCAACATAAAATAACCAACCTCACAGAAACGAAATCCCAGCATTTGATAAACAGAATTAATTGTGTTGACTGTGCTGATAATTAATTGTTAAACTGTGTTAATATTGACTGATCTCTGTGCCAGAGCTCAGAGTGAAACGTCCCATCAGAGACTGATGCAGGTTTGACCTCGGTGCTCAGAGCTGGAAGACTGGGACCAACTGATTTGTCTGATCCGAGTCTTTTTCAGTCAGTGCATTGGCCGATAGGAACCAATGTGAATACCTTCAATCTTTATTGTCCTTGCATTGGCTGATCCACTGGGGAGAAAAAAATCTTTGTATTGTTTAGTTTGTTGTAATTCTCCTATACTATATAGGTTTGCTGCTCCACATATTATTGGTACTTTCCAGTTTACTGCAGTGCTGCACTGAGGCGATTTTAAACAGTAAAAAAAACTATTTGTCACATGTGTTTGAACATTTGAGGAATCATTGAAAAAAAAAAGTTAATGTGTAGCCTATATGAGGAATACTGGCTGATTAATCAGTTATCATCATTTTTAACTCCTTAATATCGATATCAGCTCCAAAAATCTAATTTCAGTCGGATCCTGTTTAATAAGTCACTTAAACAGGGTCTGACTGTAAGTCCCCCCCCCCCCCCGCTCCTCCCGAGTTTTCCATTTCCTTCAGTTTTTGATGCTGTTGTTTTGTGTCTTCGTCCACAGAGAAGCTGATGTAACTCTGCGCTGTGAGATCGATCGACAACGACGATTCAACATCCAATTATCTCTCTCTCACACTCCCCCTCAACACACACACACACACACACACACACACACACACACACACACACACACTCTCTCTCTCATCTGGAGCTCATTTCCTTTTCCACATCTCTCTTTGGCTCCCGGCTCCCTACTCCCCACCACACACACACACACACACACACACACACCCTTATCCTGTGTGATATTGCTGAGCTCTGGCTGATGTGGTGGAACTTGCAGCAGAAGTTTGAAGTGTAATGGAGAGAGAGAGGGAGCAGCAGGAGGCTGGTGCAGTAAATACTGTCACATCTTCACTTCTTCATGCAACAAGTGACAGGTGTCCCAGTTCAACTGTATGTTCACACCAAAAGCTTCCAAAGTATAGCAAAATATCTTTAGCCGCTTTGGTTGCTCTTCACGTTACTGACGTCAAAATTCGACCATGCTCCACCGATCTCTTAAGCTTCACCAAAAGATGATATGAGATTGTAAATGACATGAGGGTGGCACGGTGGTGCAGTGGGTAGAAACTGTTCTTCCCCCAATGTTCTTCTTCCTATGCCTGCGTGGGGTTTCCTTTGGGTGCTCAGGATAAACCGCGCCTCTCTCCTGCTGCCCCAAGGTCCTGAAAGATGTGATGCAGCTAATTGATGGGTATGTTAAAGGGATAGTTCAACTTTTTGACAAATTGGCCCATTGCCATAATCCCTATAGTCATAGCAGTAGGTTCGTAACCTTTAATTTTCGATGCAAGCTATTTTTAGAACGGCGGAGCAGAGCCGCGAGCTGCTCAGAGCTACGCTACGGAGGCTCATTATGGGATTTCTTGGTTTCCCTCATCAAACTCATCAAATACACAATCCAACAACTCCACAACGCTCTGGTGGACAAGTTGTGAGCTGCACATTCACCACGCTATGAGATAATAACACAACGTTACCACACAGAGTTGTTTTCGAGGTAAATTCATGTAAAACCGAAGGACACCTCTATTCTGACTGGTTGCCACGGAACCGCATCATAGCTAATTACCATAAAGTGAAACCAAGACTCAACTTCTCATCTGGTGAAGCTTTGGAAGCGCGGCTGACGGCAGTTGAAGCTTTGGTCGCTTGAAAATGAATTACTTGTGGCGTTTTGAGACACAACTGATGTTACAAAGCTTGCCCGGTTTTTAATTAAGGTTCGTAACCTTACAACAGCCTTTTAGTTTTAAAAGTCATCTTTCATGATGTTCACTCCTCTGTCAACACAACTCTGGGGTTGTGTTACAGGACAATGAGAGGATGTCAGAGGCAACACAGAGGGTTTAAAGGGACAACGAGGAGTTTCTATTTGGTTATAAAAAAGTCTCACGTTAATGTGGATGAATCTCCGCTACCCACACTTGTTAATGGGCCTATTTTCGATAAATATATGGTTTTGTCTCTATGGTTATTTTGTTATTATTAGAGGTGGTGGAGATGCTGGGCGAGCCGACCAATGTTTCCTTACTTTCGGTTTCGTGGCGAGTCATGAGAGTAATGCAGCTGAATCACCGTTTATGGTCAGAACTACGGTGGTATGTGAACCTCTTTGAACCTCTGACTTTAATTCTTGATAAATGAAAACATGAGTCCGTCTTGCGCCGGTCAAAGAAATGTACGGTGCGCGCAGAGGCTCATAAATGTAGTGTGAAAACGCTTCGCTTTTCCAAAACTCCTCGTTGTCCCTTTAACGGGCCACAGCAGTTCCATACTGGTTGTGTAGCTTCAGTTCAGACTGTGGGTCTGTGGGTCAGTGAGGGATCGGAGGTCACAGGTCACAGGTCACCCCACTGCTCCACACTCAGCTCAGTGATGAGACTCTGTGTGTCACTGTTCAACACTTTGATCAATTACGTGTTCAACTTAGCATGGGGATTCCCACACATGCTGCTGCTCAGTCACCATGACATTAGCTGCTGGGGGGGGGTCAACAGAGCAGGGGGGGTGTTAAGATGCTGCAGCAGAACCAGAGCTTTATCAGATAATTGCAGCGAGACAACTGCAGCAGCCTGGACCAGGAGGGAGCTCTAAATAGTGGGGAGCAGGGGGGTGGGGGTGGGGGTGGGAGAGGGTAGAGGGGTAGCGGCAGCAATTTAAATGTAGGACGCAGTGAGGACGAAGCTCAGCTTTAGACAAATGATGGTCTCTGTCAGCAGATAATGACAGAGAGATACAGACTGACTGAGAGGCTGGAGGAGTGTGTGTGTGTGTGTGGGGGGGGGACGGGAGGGGCGGGCTCTGTGTGTGTGTGTGTGTGTGTGTGTGTGTATGTGTATGTGTGTGTGTGCCCGTATGTGTGGTATCACAGCAGTGACACCGAGATAAGATAAAGGAAAGTCTGATCAATGGAAGCAGCAGAAGCTGCTCAGGGTCACAGCGTCACCACCTGTTCTCACCTGTCGGTTTAACATCGGTTCTTAACGATAACGAGATACAATTTCCTAATCATTAAAATTGGAATGTTTGAAATAGGAACTGTGATTGTGCAGTGATTTTTCATATCAACACATCACAAAACACAAAACAACACAGCAAATGTGAATAATTTTACTAAATAAAACAATTAGAATATGAATCTATTATTGAATCTATTCAAGTGAACAAATTCACCTGAACGCACACAGACATCGCGAGGTCGACAGATGAAGATAATCTCCTTCTGAAGCAGCTGAAGGTCATTTCCGTCAAGACGCCGGAGAGGGATGATGGGACTTTTCCAATAAGGCTTATTATATGATTTGGGGCTATAGACGGGACATTGGTGGTCAGTGAACTGATTGTCACAGAGTAAACGTGTATGCACGGCTTTCCACAGATGTAACTGGACACGTCTATGAAGTGGGAAGTGTTCAGATAAGCAACAGAGATTCATCTTTCCACAGGTAAGAAACTAGCGTTAGCATCGTGATGCAGCAACAAGACGCTGATATGATATGTTTCAGGCTGTAGCTCTGCTGTGCCCTGTAAAACCAACCACAGCTGTTAATGTGGCAGCGGCTGAATAATCTCTGTCTCTGTTCTGTCACTGGACCAACATGTGATGAATCTGCTGACTCGACGTCGGTCTTCAGTCCAAGAATGACTGTAAAGACATGAGGAGGCTGCTATCTGCAGTGGGCAGGAGAGTTAGAGCTCAGAGATAAGACCAGAACAGAAGAATCAAACAGAGGAGGATTAAAAGAGAAGTGATACAAACGGAGAGGAGGAAACAAAGTACCAAGATGTAAAATAATCTGCCACAGGAGAAGAAAGCTGCAAAAAACGTGGGATGAAGCGAAGAGACAGGAGGAAGACAGGAAACACGAGAGAGAAGAGAAGAAGAGACAAAGCAAAGTGAAGAAACTAGAGGCGAAGAGATAAGACGAGAGAGGCAGCGTCGCATGATGAGATAAGAGGGGAGAGATGAGGAGGTGGAGAGACGACAAACAGAGAGAAGACAGAAAGAGAAAAGAAAGGAATGAAAGGAGACGAGGAAACAGAAGAAAACAGAGAGTGAGAGGAGAAGAGGAAGAGAGGAAGAGGAGGGCAGAGAGGAACGGTTGTTGTTTTTGCTGCATGAGTCATCGTCAGATCCTATTATGACTGAAACAGCGTTACGCTCTCGCCCACTGCTAACCTACGGCTACGCGCACACACACACACACACACACACACACGCTGCTGTTTTCATAAGGACATCACAGCTTCTTATTTCAGGTCTACACACACACACACACACACACACACATATTAACCAGATTACAATGTACACACTCACTGGCTACAAATGAGATTAGGATCCATAATGCACTGCACCGTGTGAACATTCAACACTTCACGTTTCCCGTCACTTACATTAGTTCTCTAACCTGAAGCCCACAGTTCAACACGGTGACGCTGGTCCACCAGGGCAGCTGAGGATTCACAGTGTCAGTCACTGTCGGGTTCAAACACCGGACACAGGAACGTACATCACGCTCGTTGATACAGATCTGATTTTTTCACATTGACGCACATTTATTTTTTCCCTGCTAAAAACAAACTACAAAAGACTAAATAATTATTTGCATCAGTCCACCACAATGTGCTCTTTCCACCAGGACAAAAGATTGCACCAATATCAGCTGCCAATGTTAGCTGCAGATGTTAGCTCCTAATAGTAGCTGCTCACAATCGTGTAATTTTAGTTGACCATTAATTGCCATACAAATAATTGCAATTAACGATTTACTTTTTCTGATCATTTTATGCCACTATTATAGTATAAACCGAACATAGTAGGGCCGGTTGCAATCATCTTTATTCCAACATGTATTAGTATCAATAGTGATGGTATCAAAAGTGTTCAAAAGTTATAAGTGTTCATCAAAGTGTCAGGATAGCTGCATAAGATGATCAGAATAGACTGACCTTTGATGCAGTAGAGTTCACAAGACATAAACCTGAGCCTGTTGTAGACTAAACTTTGTCTCTGTGACTTTGTTTTTATCTACTGTAAAAGCCCCACCATCTTGAGAAGTGACGATGAAATGTCTACAATTTAACCCCTGTGGTTTGTCCAGATATCATGGTGCAGTCTTACGTCGATCCAATTCCTGTCTTCAGAGATGTGTCTTACTATAACACCTATATCACACGATGGAAATATGATGGCACGTGTTGGGTTCATCCCAAGTTCAGATTCATTGGCGCCACACTGTCTTGCAGGCAGCCGTTATCTACGTTACACGTCTTTGACTCGCTCTGTAGGCGCCTACACACCCAACTTACTACGTACTCCGACGCATGCGCACTCACCACTCCTCCTTTGCTTCCTCAGCATTCTCTTTGTCTTCTCACACTCACACTCACGCTCACCCTTCCCTTCTCATTCTCTCTACTCTCAGAGCTCAATGCTTTTTTTTTACCCAACACCATTTACTGGCTTTGAAACTAAATCCATGATGATGAATGTCAATAGATGCTCATTGAAATGCGGTTGTCAATTATTAGAAATAAAAGCGCCATGGGGCAGACGTCCCATATGCCGAGGCTACAGTCCTTGCTGCAGCCGGCCCCAGTTCCAATCAGAATCCGTTGCCCCCTTGCTGTATGTCATTCCCTCTCTCTCTGTCTCCTCATACCAAACCAGAAGAAGGGGGCACAATGTGATGATGTCATTAAAACCACACAACGGGGAAAACGACGAGGAAATGATGATGGAAATAACGATGTTTCTTTTAGTTTCATCCAGCTGTTTTTATGCCATGATTGTGCATGTGCGTTTCAACATGTACACACAGCAGTTGCATCGGGGATCAATCCTGTGACCTTTCCAACACAACGTGCTGAATGTGGCATTTACACACATTGATATGTTGTTGGATAATTGATCGTCACGTACTGGAATATGAGTTCTGTGACGCACAGTGACGCACAGGGGAGGGCTGTCCCGATTAATCGACTTAATCGATTACGTCGGTGACGTATGTCAACATGTACAACGTACCGCCGAGTTGTTGTCGATCACGTCGATTACACAATTTACGCAAACAAGCACAACAGACGTTAAAGTTCACAAAAAGAAGTGGGCGCTCGTTAACTGATAAGATTATGATGCTCTGTTGAATGTCTGTGACTAGGTTTGTGCTGATCAGCAACACAATCCTCGATTGAAAGTATGATCGACAATGTTTTTTTTGGGGGGGGGGGGTTTCTTGCCGTTATAAAACACACGCTGCTACAGCTGCTGTCTCATCCACTGAGCTCTGGCTCAGCTGATCACACAAGGTTAGATCTTCACATGTTGAAACACCAGGCTAAAGAGCGAGGAACAGCAGAGCTCCTCTGACAGCTCGGTCAGCTGCAGGTGAGCTACAGGTGAACCAGCTGGAGAGCAAAGCACCGTCCTTTTTTTGACCAATCGAATAATCTAAAAAATAGTTGATAGATTAATCAGGAGAAAATAAGGGATGGGAATGCAACTCTTCAATGAATCATACACACAACCACAACTTGTTAATGAGGAGTCGGCCACATGGTATGAAGTCAGACTGATTTTGTCCTCACCTGCAGCCTTAGGCTCCGCCCACTCTCGGTCAGATATAAATTTTCAGACCCGCTGAGAACCCAGAAATCAAAACATCCCACAACCGATCATATGGAAATAAGATCTATGGTCTTATTAGAACATTAGTTTTGACACTTTCATTCAAGCATTTGCAAGTGAAGAAACATCACTATGCATTTACGTCGGCACGGAGCATGCGCAGAAAGAACACAATCTGACAACACAACGTTTACATGACACAATTTTAATTTCTTTCAGTTTAAGAAAAGGTTTATTCCACCTCTCTGAAACCGAAATTTCATTTCAATGACATTTTGAAATTTCTGATTGAGCTGTTATAGAGCATTTTCATTCAGAGGACATCTAAACCGATTCTAATATTTGGCTCCATGTAAAGCCACCTGGTAGGGGGAGCTCTGTAGAGAAAAAAATGGTCAGAGTGGAGAAAAAGAAAACAATATAACTTTGATTGATGTCTTTATGGTTGCTTGTTAGTTTTAGAACTGATTTGAGGGTTTACCTTCATGGCGCCTGATTATATCTCTGAGCTGCTGTTCCTAGACCAGCCTGAGATCACTGGGCAGCAATCTGTACCATTAAAAGTTAGTGTGCCTGTCTCACCTGCCCCTATCAGCTTTAAATCACTTTTTCAGACAGACTTTATTGAAAGACTGTTGTTTTAACTGTTGCAGTTTTCTGGTATTTCTACGATTTTTGAGCTGCTCAGTTTTGTCCCTTTTTTCTTTCCTGTTTGTTGTGAAGCACTTTGTAACACCAATGCTCGTGCTATACAAATAAAGATTGTTATTACATTATAATTAATAATTATATTGTATTGCATTGTTCTACCTGCTTGTTTTTTTATCTTGTTCATATTTTGTCCTTTAATGTGTTTCACTGTTTTACTGTTTCACCAAACATCAAACACTGAAAGCTCCAGTTCCTTGTTTATGAAACCTACTTTGTGATAACCAGACTCTAACCAGATTCATTGATGACCTAAGCAGCAAACTTCTTGGCTCTTCTTGTGGTTGTACAGTTGGGTTCTTCTCTCAATGTCATGCGGTATTCACACCAACATCGACACCTCTGGACAGTGCCCCCCCCCCCCCGGCCATGAGTGATATAACACATTAACCCTCGTTCACAGAAGGTTTTCACAGTGTCTGTGTATGACTCTCTCTCTCTCACTAACCAGCTCATTATTTGATCTTCCACTCTCCTGATTAAAGGGACAACCCCCCCCCCCCCCCCCCCCTCACTGATAAGGACTCCAACAGGCCTTCTATCTCTCTCCTTCACTTCCTCCCTTGTCTTACCCTCCATCCCTCTCAGGGTTTTCCCTCTCAATTCTCTCTTCTCTTCTCTTCACCCCTCACCCTTCTCTCTCTCATGCAGATCACGGAGGCCATTATTATTTCTACCCTAAAATTTCCCCCATCGCCACTGTGATGAATGAGTGCTGCTGCAAACACACAGTCCCGTCCTTCAACAGGGGAATGAGATGTTCTGATCAAATCACTGTTACACCGCAGTGGTGAAGCTACTTATAAATGCATTACAGTGGTGGTTATTTCCTTCCAACATTTCTCTCCCCTCCCACCGCGCACATGCCCTGTCACACACACACACACACTTTCTATTCTGTTACAAATTGTACCTGCGTTTTATGTCCATCTATGTAATTTTGATTTGGCGGAAGTGTGTGTGTGTGTGTGTGTGTGTGTGTGGTGCGGGGGTTAAGGAGGCGTTGACCTCCATCACAGCGACTTGTCCGTCAGAATCAGCCCCTTGTGGTTGTTTCCTCCAGTCAGCAGCAGAGCTATACAGGAAACACGGCCACAGCCTCTGTCCACAGCCACAGGGTTGAACAACGACCAGAGGCGTCATTATGACAGTGAAGTTGACTTGTGACCTTTAAAATATAAAATGTCATCACTTCTTATCATTTTATCCTCTTAGACATTTGAGGTTAACTGTTTCATGACGAATTATTACGGCATCGCCAAGAAAGGATATTGTGAGGTCACAGTGACCTTTGACCTTGAAAACTAAAATCTAATCAGTTCATCTCTGAGTCAAAGTGTGTAATTAAAATTAAAGTGTGAGTTTGATAAGTGGTGTTACTAAGACGTCATGTTGAGGAAAATGGGACGGATGTGTAAAACCACCTGAGATCAGCCACTACGAGACGAAGACAAACCAACATCTGAAATAACCAGACTTTTACTTTGAAAACCAACGGATCAGCTGCAGCTCAAAGTTGTGATAATGTTATTCCGTTTGACTTTTCCGTCACATAGTAAATAACTGGAAATAAATAACTGCAACTGGCCGTTATTTAGGAGTAGGTTTGATATAATAACATAATTATGTAACATTACGACACATGAAGCAAATACTCAGAAGAACTTGCTTTTGAAATCAAATCCATCAATAAATTGGAATGCTATCGCTCACTGGATAGAGAGTATTCTCCAGCACAATATCTGGTCAGCATACATAAACCCAAACAAAGACGAACACTAACAATGTACAGACTCACCGACCATCAACTACAGGTTGAAAAAGGTCGGCATAAGAAAGAATGGAAGCCCAGAGAATAAAGCGTCTGTAAACTCTGTTCTTCAGGAGAAATAGAAACTGAAGCCCATTTTCTCCTCTCCTGCCCCCTGTACCAAACTGAGAGAGAGGTTTTCCTGCAGCAGATACCTGCAGCAGATTCATCGTATCAGGGGAAAAACATGCGATGAACTGTTAAAATGATGTCTGGGAGATCCTAGAGAAATGTTGTTCTACTGATCAAGTAGTCGCTGTTTTTTCAGATCTTCATTTACTTTATTGATAAAGATTAACAAACCCCAAAAAAGGCTGACAACAGTAAAGCACGATCCATGAATTACGTTGATATCGGAAGCCGTACGATGCTAGCGATAATAGCGATTATGCACAATATATTGATCGGTAGTATATTCAGATTTTGCCAATAAACCTTGGCAAATTTGGGCAATAATTTGTTTTTTTCAACAGTCATGTAAACATGCCGACTGTGTTTCTGAGCTCTTATTTGTTTCTTATTAATCAGCATGGTTGAGAACTGCAGGTTGTTTAGCCTGGAGTGGTGTTTCCTGGACAGCTGCTGGTGCTTTGCTCAAGAGCAGCTGCCTCGGTGAGGAGCGGCTGCTGTCAGTCAGAGAGCAGCTCCTTCAAAACTCAAGAGCTACAATTAGTTTCCTCAGAGAGCCACAGAGTTATCAGACTGCTATTACTGGACAGCAGGGTCACAACACTCCTCTGTGTGTGTGTGTGTGTGTGTGTGTACCACTTCTCACTCTCTAATATCATTCCTACTCTGTCACCCCTCTCTCTCTCTCACACACACACACACACACACACTCATCTTTAGCAAAACACTTTTTCCGCTCAGTCGCTCATAAAAACACACACATCCCTGCACCTCACACAAACCTGCATTATCACACACACAGAGCACACACAGCATGCGTGCCATATTCACAAGCTGTGGCTCATGAATCTATTGTGCCTCACACAAACACACACACACAGAGGATAGAAGAGGTTTACTAATGGACTAAACCTAAACCTCAAACTGCTCCAGTGAAGTTTGATTTGTTATTGATCATAGATGATGCAGCTTTGAAGCACCAAACAAACAAAACTCATTTAACAAAAGAAACTACATTTTTTCCATGTACAACGTCATTGTGGCGTTATTATGATGACGTTATTGACAGCTGTCTCTGGCTGCACTCAGACTGTAGGTTCACACACCTGAAGGTAAAGGTACAGTCTGTACACACTCACACACAGTTCACTAGGTAGCTGTGCGTGATATTTGGAGCCAGTAACAATGGTTTATGAAATGTCCTGGCCGTGATTAATGACTGATTAATCGATCTACCTGTTTAAATCTTCAACAGGTGAGTAATGAAGGTGTGTGTGTGTGTGTGTAGGTTGATGTTGTACGACTTCATGATGTGAACGTAGGTAGATCCTCTTCATTATGGGACAGATTCAGTGTCCCCAGTTTGGTATAATGCTATAAGAACAGCACCAGCCCACACCCACACACACCACTCTCACTCAAATCAGCTGTGTGGGGGAAAATCACAGCTTTTAATGATCTCAGTTTGAGCTTTTACACAGTGAAGGCACACCAAGCAGGTTAATTAACAATGTTTGTATCATTTCATCTAAATGTCATTTTATTAAACAAACACAAACTAATGTTTGTTTTGCTGACACAGATTTCCAAAAACGCACGACAAGTTTTAATGCATGAAACACTAAATAAAAAATCTGTCACAATAAAATCCGTGTCTGGTCCTGACAGGAGAGAGCCACATGAAAAACATATTTCATAATTTTGAGTTAAATACATACATGGCTAAAATACAAATCATATTAATTTCCCCATGAGGCCCGTTCCTCCTCCACAGACTTCAACCTACAGACACACACAGGATCTAGGATGTTAGGATGTGTTAATGTAGAAAAGGTCCCTCACCCTCTGTCAACATCTCTCTCTCTCTCTCTCACACACACACACACACACACACACACACACACACACACACACACACACACACACACACAGGCATCTGCACACACTTCACAGATGCGCACCATCACGCACGCACGTGCACATTGTAGCTGAAGCTGACCAACATCATCAGTGTCTGCCGCCTCCTGTGTTCATGCTGCAGGACCGACACGCAGCCTCTCTCCTCTCTCTCTCTACCCCCCCGCCCCCTCCCACCCCCTCCCACACACACACACACACACACACACGCCACCCTGACCTGCCAGCATCAGTAGCCTCGCGCAATCTTCTGCTGAAACGGCGGAACAAACCCGTGGTGACACGTGTGCGCACAGCGCGCGGCTCCAACAGACCAAGCGTGTCCACGCACACTCATGAGCTACACACACACACACATAGGCTACACATGCGTGTGTCCTGCACGCACACACACACACACACACACACACACACACACACACACACAATTACAGAAGCTGCAGGTGCTTCTCAATCAGCTCAGTGAGCACATGCGCAAACGAAGCGCGCGCAGTTGTAGTGATCCAGAAAAGTCCAAACATATAAAGCAGAAAACACACAAACACACAAACACAAAGTGTCTGCGCTCAAACTGCAACTCACACACACACACACACACACACACACACACACACACACACACACACACACACACACACACACACACACACACACACACACACGCGCAGCAGTGAACTGTTAAATGATGTTGCTCTCCTACCTTCCTCGTGAATCCGCTGCAGACAGAAAGTGAGGTTCCTCCGCCAGCCCGGCATGGTGGTGATGAAGAGGAGGAAGAGGAGGAGAGGTCTGGGTGATGAAGAGGAGGAGGAGGAGGAGGAGGAGGAGGGTGAAGAGGGATGAAGAGGAGTGATGATGGTGAGGGCAGTAGATCCTGACCGAGACCGAGTGGAGGTGATGACAGGAAGGCGACAGCGGCGAACTGAGCCCCCCTCCCCCGGTGTCTGACTGTCGGTGAGCGGCGAGTAGCGGCGTCTCTCCGGTAACGACCCCGCTGACGGTCCGTGTGACAGTCGGTCCCGCTGCGGCACCGATGCTCTCTACCCTCTCTCTCTCTCTCTCTCTCTCTCTCTCTTCCTCTCCCCCTTCCTCTCTCTATTCCTCTCTCATTCTCTCTCTCTCCCTCTACTCCCTCTCTTTTTCTCTCTCTTCCCCCTCCAGTCTCTCTCTCCGTATTTGTCCCCCTCCCTCAGTGTCTCTATTTTTCTTCATTTCCTGCCTCTCCGTGTCCCTTTCTATTGTGCCCCCCTCCCTCCCTCCATCATCTTTTCGTCGGAGTTCATTTACAGGTCAAAGTTTTGTTTTTATCGTTATCTTTTCATAACATTTTAATTTCACCCTAACTTCTTTCAAAACATTCCACCTACACTGGGAGTGTGTGTGTGTGTGTGTGTGTGTGTGTGTGTGTGTGTGTGTGTGTGTGTGTGTGTGTGTGTGTGTGTGTGTGTGTGTGGAGACCGTTGGGCCTACCTGAGCTTATTAACCTGTAACAATCAGCAGCAGCAGCCTCCTGGTGCACCATGTGTCAACACACCTGTACCTAATCAAACCTCTGCTCAGCTGGACGAACAGGGTGGTTGTAGCTCGATGATGGTAAACTCAGAAGAAACCTCCAAAGTCCGAAAAACTTTAGATCCCGGGACCAGGGCCGTTGCTAGGAATTCTGGGCCCCCTTAAAGAATACTAAAGTGGGCCCCTCCCCCTAACTTTTCCTTTTTTTTTCTTAGACTACGTATGTATTATCATTTTTTATTTAGCCTTCTTTGTTTTGATGCTAATGCAGCATTACACTGCAAAAACTCAAGTATCTTAGCAAGAATATTTGTCTTATTTCTAGTCAAAATGTCATTTCTAGTCAAAACAAATCTCATTCTACTTAAAATAAGACACATCATATTAAAAGCAGCTTGTTTTTAGACACTTTTTACTTCTTTCAAGCATATTTTCACTTGGAATAAGTAGAAAAAATCTGATAGTGGAGCAAGTTTTTCTTTCTTATTACAACCACAAAAAACTTACTTTCACTGGCAGATTTTTCTATTTATTGTGAATTTAAGTGAAAATCATCTAAAATTTTTAGGTAATGAGTCTTATTTTAAGTGGAAAGAGATTAGTTTTGACTAGAAATGAGACATTTGGACAAGAAATAAGACAAATATTCTTGGAAAGATGTTGAGTTTTTACAGTGTACTATGAGTATTAGTCAGGGTCTTATGCAGAATAAATCAGTCATACAAAGATTAGACTACTGGGGTTTTTTATGGGCCCCACTGGGCGCTGGGCCCCTAGAGTTATCATCACCTTTCTCCCCTATACAACGGCCCTGCCCGGGACCTACTTAGGAACCAATATGGCTGCCAGAGAGCGCCAGAGACAGTTCAATGTTCATCCACAGCGGTGCAACTGATAAATCTTAGAGACTTCAGTCATTAGTCTTAGCATAGATCTTAGCAAGAAATGGTAGTTCCAAACAAGAGCAGCACTTTGTGACGAAACGGTTATGGCGGGAACTAGGTCTCTCTCAAGCGCTGCCGTCTTCTCCTCGGCAAAAGTCGAACTTATCCCAAGATGCATTGCGTGCCGGTATTGAAAGTCAACAACACGGACAAAGTTTTTTTTTTCCCTTTTAGTAGGCTAATACAAATCTTACAAGAAGAATAATTTCCAATACAAATTATATTTTAAAACTAAGCAAAACATGTCAGCATTTGTAACACAACGAATGGAGCGGGAAAGCATGAGAAAAGAAAAAAAACATGGAGCACCTCACCTGTGATTAAAAAAAAACTTGTTTGTATGTTTTTTGTTTGTCCGTTTATTAGCCTAATAAATGCCACAAAATCTGCAAAATGACACAAAACATTGTGATGGTCAAAACAGGCTTTACATTCGTAGTAAGTAGCATACCAATACATTCTGACCCAATTAAGTTTAACAATTTTACAAGTAGCCTATAAAATCATTACCGATTCCAAACCCACTCCACATAAAACCTGATCCCACCACATGACATTAAAGTGCAGCGTGAGAGTGAAGCCGTGCACCTGACACCACTGTGACGTCCTGTGTTATCACATTGAGCTGCTGTCAGCCTTGGTCCATGTGCAACAGTGTCCTGGTGCTTGTTTTGTTAATTGAATTGTCAGTTTTCCTACAAACACGTCACTAAGACTAATTCTCAAAGCTGCCCCTTAATAATTAAATGAGAGTGAAGTGTGGCTCACACTGTGCGGACACTGAGTAAAGACTGCTTCGTCTGTCCACCAGTAATTGGTTCTCTGATAACAGCCTGTTCAGGTCATGTCAGTGCAACTGTCTGAACCATGCAACGTCTAATTCAAGTTTCAAAGGTCAGTCAAACTTCCTGCTCTCAGAGAGGAAATGTAATTTGAAAAAAAATAAAGGGTAATTGGGATACCTGGGAAAAATGACAACATCCCAAGGCGACCACTTACTGCTGCACTCACTTCAGCTAAAACAAAACTATTTAAGAGATTCTGCATCTCTCCCTCAGCTAAGGAGAAGTTAAACCTTGGATGCTTGCGTATAAACATGCAGGTGTTTTGAGCTGCTGGCCTCAAAGCTTTGGTAAATTACCCCACCAGTTTATAAATCTGGCCCATGCTCAGGCCACATGCTGGTTTTGCTTTATCTTTTTGTTTATATTCCCAGATCCAGGGCTGGCCCAACATTGCCATATATACTGCTTCTGAATCTGAAACACTTCTGGTGCGCACACAGAAATCTTCTAGGTATTCTGTCTCCATGTGGATGAACACAACAGGCCTCTGTCAGGAGGTTTGTTTTGCTTTCTTCATTGCTCTTTAATGTTTTCTGACTTTCTGGTCTTTTATTTCACAGAGTTTCGGTTTGTGTTACTTCCACACTAAGGTTCTGACCAAGGGGGCAGTTGTCGGTCTGAGAAGTGAAGCTCACTTCCGCGTTCAAAAAACTGCAATCCCCCCGGCTTCCTCTGGGGGCTGGTGTCAGAAGGGAGCATTCTCCATAGACCCCCATGTTAAAATCGCCGACTTTACATCCTCAATAAACATGTTAAAAGCCTGGTGTCAGAACGTTTTTTTGTCTCAATCGATAGTTTCTACCCCCGCACACACTCTGAGGGGGGTGAATTTTTTTTTAACTCTACCGTTTTACTGTTATTAGGTTAAAATTCTGGCCAATCAGGGCGCGGAAACGTTGAGTGACAGGTCCGAGCAGCTCCGTGGACAGCTGCTTCGAGGCCAGTGGGCGGGTTCTCGGTCGGCCAATCCAACGTGGCGCTGTTCAGGCCGCCATGTTGGAGTCACAAAAACGACTCCCCAAAACCAATGGGTGACGTCACGGACGCTACGTCCATTCTTTTTACAGTCTATGGTTCTGACCCAGCAGCGACTTCTAGTGTGAAGAGGTGAGACAGAGAAAGACTTCAGCTCCTCCCCTTCATCCACTAGTCCATCACATCTCTGACATGCTCCTGTTTTACTCAGTAAGGAAGGAGTCTTATAGCTCTGGGCCTGAACTCTCTGTGACTCAACGGAGCGGCAGAGTTTGGAGATATGATGTCATCACTGTGAGTCGTCGTTCCCACAGCTCACACTCGTCTCATCTGTTGTCAGGACAAACACTGATTTGTGATACTTATAAAAGGTCCCTCCCTCTTTTCCTGCTCAGAGACAGAAAAGGACCTGCGGCTGCACTGTCACATCCATCGACTTCGTGTTCCCTAATCCACCGTCTGAGACTGCATCACTGTGACATCACAGGCGAGGGGGCGGCGGTGTAGGATGAGCACGTTTCCCTCTCAGTGGCCTCAGCTGGGGGCTCGTACTGTAACATGACACACACACACACACACACACACACAGTCACAGTTGTCCCTGGTAATGTCGGCTGTTTTCACTTCAGTGGTTGTGGATCAGGAGGAGGAGGTCGCCCGCTGATCAGAAGGCTGCGGTTCAGTCGCGGTTCAGTGTTTTATGGTAAAAAATATTTTACTTTTTTTTTATGTATGTGTTGTGCCATTTATTTGTGAGGTTGAATCTGTAGATCACATAGATCACAACTGCTAGTTGACCACCGCAGCAGCAGCAGAACTTGCATTGATTAACTGCATGGTTGAACCTCTGATTCACTTATAGTCTGAACCAGTATTAGACTGGTGGAGATGTGACATCATAAAACATCCAGCTGCACTGACCGTCAGTTGTCATAGT
Organism: Trachurus japonicus; assembly: GCF_045865225.1. NCBI lineage: Eukaryota > Metazoa > Chordata > Actinopteri > Carangiformes > Carangidae > Trachurus > Trachurus japonicus. Next base: position 19,736,307 of record NC_140911.1, read on the forward strand.
AGACCTGTTACAGCCCCAGGATGAGGAGGGGATTTGGACTCCAACACACACACACACACACACACTTACAGAGTGATGCTGCACTGAGGACTGTTTGGTGGGGGAGTGCAGCCTCTTGTGGTCAGTCGTCAGTGGTGCAGTGTATTTTCTTCCTCTGCAATGAACAGCAATCTTGTGACTTCAGTCAGAGTTACCTGCATTACAAACTGCTGACGGCATCAAATTACACATATACACACATTCAAACACCCTCTCTTTACTGCAGTGTTCGCTCTGAACTCACACACACACACATGCGCACACAATTTCACCTATTCTTGCTCTGTCCCATCGTCCCAGGCAGCGCTGCCAGATGACCTTAGGTGACACAAATTAACACAAGTAGAGGATTTCACTGCTGCAGCACTAGATGGACACACACACGCACAGTATGCACCTAAAGTATTGTCACAGAAGTGAGAAGAACATCAGGAATGAGTCACTTTGTGGTCAACAACATGTGACACAAGGACTAATGAAGCTCTGATCACAGACATGTGGTTTAGTCACAAGGTTTCAAGTTTGCAGTCATACACCGAACTACAGTTTAAATTCATTTTTAGGTTCAGTCTGACACAAACATTTAGTCACAGTGTCACAGATTTCCCTCAACTGTCTGGTTCCAAGTTGATAGAAAACAAAATTAAACTAATTCTATTGTCTTTTATATCAGCAAACCACGTCTCTAATTCTAAATTTACACAGCAGTTCTATGTTGGGGGAGGTACAGAAATCAAATATAGTCGACAATATACAGTAGACTGATGAGTTAATAAACTGATCCTCACATTAAGTGTGAATACCGGAAGGGTGGGCTACATTTAATAGGCTAATAATAACAAATGTGTTAGCTGCATGTAATAAATTAATACATTTAAAATGTCAGACATTGCAGTTCACCATGTCTGAAGCTGTAATATTTGAATTACAGCTGATTGTATGTTCATTTCAATTTCAGTAGCCTATGTGTTTTACAGATCAGTCGACTGCATTAACCACTGGGTGCATCAGGAAGCAGCAGAACAGGTGACAAACCTACCTGAGTGCCCTTTGGTGTCTAATTTAATCCACAGATGAAAGTCATAGTGTTGTTTGTTTTGTGATCACATGACTTGGCAGAAGTTTTATAGTCTACCGGATCTTTGTCTATGGGTGAATCAGTTAAGGGAAGCACTTGACCAACCTGTTATTCGTGATGGACATAGATCTGTTCTCTGATCTGATGAATATTTCCTGTTCACCTGTTCTACTTGTCTGTCAGTTTGCTGTCTCCATGATCACGCCCCCTCGAAGTTTGCATGTTCCCAGGGCCGTTGCTAGGAATTCTGGGCCCCCTTAAAGAATACTAAAGTGGGCCCCTCCCCCCAACTTTTCCTTTTTTTTTTCTTAGACTACATATGTATTATCATTTTTTATTTAGCCTTCTTTGTTTTGATGCTAATGCAGCATTACACTGCAAAAACTCAAGTATCTTAGCAAGAATATTTGTCTTATTTCTAGTCAAAATGTAATTTCTAGTCAAAACAAATCTCATTATACTTAAAATAAGACACATCATATTAAAAGTAGCTTGTTTTTAGACACTTTTTACTTATTTCAAGCAGATTTTCACTTGGAATAAGTAGAAAAAATCTGATAGTGGAGCAAGTTTTTCTTCCTTATTACAAGCACAAAAAACTTACTTTCACTGGCAGATTTTTATTGTTAATTTAAGTGAAAATGATCTAAAAACAAGTTAATTTTTAGGTAATGAGTCTTATTTTAAGTGGAAAGAGATTAGTTTTGACTAGAAATGAGACATTTGGACAAGAAATAAGACAAATATTCTTGGAAAGATGTTGAGTTTTTACAGTGTACTATGAGTATTGGTCAGGGTCTTATGCAGAATAAATCAGTCATACAAAGATTAGACTACTGGGGTTTTTTATGGGCCCCGCTGGGCGCTGGGCCCCTAGAGTTATCATCACCTTTCTCCCCTAGACAACGGCCCTGCATGTTCCACCTGGACAGCAGCTGCACCTCCGAACGAGGAAGGAGCTCAGTCAGGGGTTTGGAGGAGGGGGGCGGGGTGTGTGCGCGCGCGTGTGTGTAGGGGACACCCCCCACGTGACTGACTTTATTCCGTAACACCGTAGCAGCTTGGACGGAGGTGAAGACACAGACCGGAGGAGCGCGGCAGGGAAGAGGAGCGTCCTAAAGAGTATCATCATCATCATCATTATCACCCAGTCTCTCAGCAGTCTCTCTCTCTCCCCCCCCCGCGCCCCCTCCCCACCTCCACTTCTCCGGCAGCTTGGTTGTTCCATCCCGCCCGGTGCTCGGCTCGGGATGAGCTGTCCGGCTGCAGCCGTGTTCGCGGCGCTGACCGCCTGGCTCTGCTGCGGCGCGGCGCAGTGCGCGGCGGTGGCGGCGGGTCGAGGCCAACAGCTCAACCAGCGACCGATCATCGGTAAGATTCACCGGCTGTTTAATAGTCCTGGTCCTGGAGTGTCCGGTGGATTACAGACAGATCTTATGTAATAGCCCGAGAATGTTCCAGAATAAGTGTGTGCGTGTGTGTGTGTGTGTGTGTGTGTGTGTGTTCCGCCATCATCTACCTTGTTGTTTTAACTGCAGGTGCAGGCTACGTTTCTACTATCGATTAATATTGATGATCAATAAAACTAACATTTCTAGGCTGTATCCTGTAGACTACTGTAGCTTGCCCATGTATTTTGAATAGTTTGATAAAACACGACATATTTATTATTAGTAGGCTATAAGTTTTTACATAATTGTCTTTTTCTGGTTTGGAATGGCTACTTTCATCTGTGATGTTTATCTAGCCTATCTAATAATTACGTTACAGTTTAATTCACTACTAATACATAGTCATTAAGATTAGGCTGTAACAGCTGTTGGTTGAGACGCTGTATATGTTTCCAGCTGTTGTCTAGCGTGAATCCTCCCAGCACTGATAAACCTGAGCAGAGGCAAGAGGAGGAGCTGTGACCTGCAATAAATAATAAGTAATAATGATATAAAAAGTAAAAATCCACTGCTGATGTATGCAACAATAATCATCGTATGTCAGTTTGATCAGTGAACTTGTCATCTAGTACAGATCTGACTCTGGATCAGTGTCACCACCTTGAATCATTGTAGGATTCTAAACTTTGACCGTGACCGATGATGTGTGGTGACGTGGAAGTGCTCAGACACCATCATCTGGTGGCTTTTCCTGATTATCAGCCGCAGGTTTTCAACAAATGTAGAAAGTCTTTTCTGATGCAGATCTAATAGGTCCCCTGAAACTGTTGGCACTGAACCGACCTAACCACCCTGTAAGACCGGTCCTCTCCTTTGTTTGAAACAACAACAGAAAGATAGTGAAGTCATGAAGATTTTATGGAGAAATTAAAATTCAGGAGTTCAGGTATTTTCTTGTGTATTCATCTAGACGTTAACCTGTTTCCTGCTCTCTCCAGGTGTCCTGGCTCAGGAGAACCTTCCAGGAGACCCAGTTGCCCAGGGCTCTTCCTACATCGCTGCCTCCTACATCAAGTACCTGGAGGGAGCGGGGGCCAGGGTCGTCCCCATCAGGTACCATGAACACGTAATTAGCCTGGATCAGAGAAGCAGGGTTTGATGAATTTTAATTAAATTATTGAATTACTTTATTTTTTGTTCAGTTCTCTGGGGCGTTGGGCTTGAAGTTTTGAACTGACTAGAGCCGGTGCATATTCTCATTTGTCCAGGTCATAGTATTTCAAAAGAGGTTAAATCGAAAGCAATTGGACTTAGTTATTTGTCTAGGAAGACGTTTCACCTCTCATCCAAGAGGCTTCATCAGTTCATGTAGCATCTGACCAGGCTGGGACTGGTCCGAACTGACTAGACATTAGAGCTCAGACATTAATGATACGTTTTAGACTTATAACTCTTTGTGTCACTGACTCGTCTTTAGAAATGATCCACTGAGGAATACTAAGATGTTGTGCTGCTGTGCGATTGATATTAATAGAAAGTATTACACTTATTGGAGTGTGCTGTTGGTTTTCTGAATACTAAGATGTTTCCAGCTGGACAGGACTGTTTCTAACAGCAGTGGTTCTGCTTGGAATAAAGATGCACGTAATAATAGTTTGTTACACAGATACTTTGCAATCCTATAGTTTCAACATTAGTATTTGTCTGTTTCACATTGTGGCCAGTAGGTATGAGAGGCCGTTTAGGAAATAATGCATATTTGCTCTCACATGTTACATCATACTCTCTTACAAACACTAGTATAGTCACGCACACATACTATCATACTCTCTCACATACACTAGTATAGTCACACACACTTACTACTATAGTTACACACACACACACATACTATCATACTCTCTCACATACACTAGTATAGTCACGCACACTTACTACTATAGTCACACACACTTACTGTCATACTCTTTCACATACACTAGTATAGTCACACACACTTACTGTCATACTCTCTCACACACACTAGTTTAGTCACACACACTTACTAGTATAGTCACACACACTTACTATCATACTCTCTCACACACACTAGTATAGTCACACACACTTACTAGTATAGTCACACACACTTACTATCATACTCTCTCACACACACTAGTATAGTCACACACACTTACTATCATACTCTCTCACACACACTAGTATAGTCACACACACTTACTATCATACTCTCTCACATACACTAGTATTGTCACGCACACTTACTACTATAGTCACACACACTTACTATCATACTCTCTCACATACACTAGTATAGTCACACACACTTACTAGTATAGTCACACACACTTACTATCATACTCTCTCACATACACTAGTATTGTCACGCACACTTACTACTATAGTCACACACACTTACTATCATACTCTCTTACACGCTATTATGGATGGAACAACATGATAGTGAATGTATGAGAGAATAATATGTGATGTGTGCAAGTATAGTAGTATGTGTGAGAGAGTTTGATTGAAACGGAAGTCAACTTGAATTTCCAGTTTCTGATTGGCTCATCACGGGTGTAGGTACCGGATGTGTCTCTCCAGGGATCTCAAGGACAATGTCCCGCCTCCTGGACGTTAACGTGTGAAAATGGTCGACCGGGACCGTGTGAATGAGGCAATTGGAATTTTGAATAACATTTTAACCCGTTCTAATGTGATAACCACAATGTCGGAAATTTCGAACCGTAATCAACAGCCCTCAAGTAGCGCGGTCGATGGGGAAATGCGGCGGCTCTTCAGACCTGGAGCATCAGGTGTATCAGGGCAGAGCGGGCCCTCTCAAGCTAATGGCAACCAAGCAAATCAACCTCGATTTCAAACACAACAGTACTTTGGCGGATGGGCTTCCAGCAGGTCAAGGAGGAGGTAAGGTCATTTCATTTAGTGGATTAATTTAGCCTTATGGGCTGCTTAATAACATTAAAAGCACGAGCTTGGGTTCACGTGGGTCTGTTTGAATGTCTAGGTCTCCTACAGATCAGCAATGTTTTTGCTGCCACTGTGCCACATTAACACTTTTAGCTAGCAGCCAGGCTAGCCTATAAGGGCAACTATGCAAGCCTGTTCCGCTGTGGTAAACCATGGATGTATTAGGTAAACCTCCTCCCGGTCGTGCGCATTTTTTAAGGAAGTGGTTAAAAATCAATCAGCGGAGTGGTGGATTTATGATTACACCCAATCCTACAGCTTGATTGCTCGGCTTCGATGTAAACAAAGCAAAGGCTGAAGTGCCCCGCTTTCATTAAAAAAAGAATTACGTCCCTCTCATTTTCCGCTTCGGAAAGAGTACGGCCAGGGTGCGATTCCCCCCCCCCCCTCCCTGGTCATTTATTATTATCCCCGGTGGGGATACGTGTTGTCCCTCCCTCTGGTCAGTAATATCCTACTTTAGATCAAGTCTACATTTGAACCGCGAGCCTTCTCATCCCCAGCAGCGCACAGAGACCGTGTAACCCAGGCTACTGTAAATTCTCAAAAAAAAAAAGGCGAGAGATGCCGGTTGCACTGGGTCGGGTCTGTCTCCAGGTTTGAGCAAATAAAGCCGGTCTCAAGCCGGGTCTGTTTCTATATGCTTAATGTTTGGGTGCAACAAAATCAACATCTAATCTGTCCCTTCAAAATAAAGTTAGTGACGTGTCTGTTTGGAGCAGCTGCTGACAGATGTGCAGCTGCAGTGACAGTTTCCTCATCACTAAACCTGGGCCACCATCCGATCCTTCCTCGGGACAAAGTCTCTTGGACATATATTAGGCCTATTCTGTGTTTTTCTTCTCTTTAACCGTCTCATTTCAGCTTTTGTCGGTTGGCAATCATCTGGTGCACCGCTGTTTCTCTCTCGCGCTCGCTCACTCACTCACTCTCATGCGCATATAAATGTTATAAAACAAAATAACCCGATGCGGTCCGGCCGCATCGGGTCCAGGGTCAACACTGGTCGGACCTGGTCGGGTCTTTGCTCATTTATTTGCTCAAACTTGGAGCCAGACCCGGTCCACAGACCAGAGTCTGGTTGAGAACGGTAGTTGTCAGGTGCGGGGGGGGCAGACTTGGTTTTCTGGATGAGTCCGGGATCGTCACCGCTCTCTGCCTCACTGTAAACACAGGCTGTGCTCATGCCAGAGATACCAGGCTAGTGTGCCATTTTTGCAAATAATGTCAATAATATATTTTATATAGAGCCTTGATTATCTTTCCCCTAATCCTCAAGACCTAAAAGAACAGTTAACATTTAAAAACAACTTCATAATATTTTTTGTGTGTTTACCATATGTGTGAAATTTATTTGGTCATATCAAATTTTCTACATCCATGACACCACCACAGCATGCATATTCTTAAAGCTCAGGTTGTTTTGAAAAAAAAAAAAGATAGTATCTCAGTCCTTCAGTGTGATTGAAAACCTGGCTCGACTAAAGTAAACCAGACATCTTTTTCATGTAGCCTATGGATTGCTTGTTTGTTCATTCCTTTTGGATTTATGAGACACATTGCCTATCCTGTAAAAAATCCATTGTATTTTTGTTCTGCTGACTTTTTTGCACATGTTAAGTTGGTTGAATAATTTCATATTAATATGGGTAAGCTCATGTTTCACTTTCAGATGATTGCCTGGAAGTGGAGCGATTCTAAAGCCTGGAATACAGTGTACAATTTTGCAAACGTTCCTGTTTAATGCCAATCCTCGCACCCAAGGATTGGACCGTACAGTGTGAGCACAGAAATCATGAGCTTGTGTAGCAGTTGTGAAATGGTTGCTTATAGGCTGAAGGCTCAACACCATGCAACCATTTCACAACAGCTACACTTGTGCCTCACATCATGGTTGATTTACTCATACAGTGTGAGTTGGCATTAAACAGGAAGGTTTAAAAAATCGTACAGTGTATTCCAGGCTTTAGAATTGCTCCACTTCCAGGCAATCATCTGAAAGTGAAACATAAGCTTACCCATGTTAAAATGAAATTATTCACCAACTTCACATGTACAAAAAACAAAAACACTGTCTTACTGACAACATGCAATTACAGTGCACTCTTCTTTTTTTTCTTTCAGGCCTAACACCCAGCACCATCCCAGTTTCAACAAAGACGTCATCCTGCTACCCCATTCTGCATGGGATGAAGTTTGTAAACACAAAATAAAAAGAAAACTTCATGAGAATGGCTTAATTCTAAGCGCCTTTGAGATTAGGAAAACGTGGGACAACAGGACAGTCATTGCAGAGATTCGAGAGGCATTCCAAAACAAAATTCCCGAGGATGTCAGGTATTATATTATTTGAATTTTTGATACATCATGGATTAAAACTGGCCTTGTAATTGACTCCTATTTCTTTCTATTTTTCTTTATTCTTCTTTTATTATTTTCCCAGTGTTGAACTGTTGATGGCATGTGGCACCAAATTGGTGTCACCAAAGCTGCGCGAGGGCCAAGAGTTGAATGGCTTCATTATCCATAAAGTCTTTAAGGCAAAGGCATTGTACATACGGCCAGGAAGGGATCTTCCATTTCAGGTAAGGGATTTAAAATGAATGCTTATCCAGATAGCATACAGCTGTCATTTTTGAGAATAACTCCAAGATTTTGTATTTTTTGTTGTTTTAGTTTGACAGCACAGATTCAGATGACTGTGTGGAGATTAACACCACAATAGCATCCAACAACTTCCAAGCTGGAGGCTATATGTGTACACGGTCCAGGGGAAACCAAATTTCAACTCAGCCTCCTGCCACCCCACATGCATCCAGTGACACCGCCCCGACAGCTACACTGCTCTCTGCACCACAAGCATTGAGTGACATTGCGACTGAAGCTGAACCACCAGAAGCACCCAGTGCTTGTGGTGGTGCAGGGAGGACTGACCACTATGCTGCCTACCTGTCCATCATGGGTTCAACCTCAGACCTCTCTTCTGATGAAGAGGATCTTAACCAGGCTATAATGGCTAGTCTTGAGAGTCATGCGTATGTAGCCCATGAATCAAATATTGTTCAATTAGGTTCTTCATAAACATTTAAGCTAGAAGCTAGATGCTTCAGATGGTTAAGAGATGCAAATTTGTAATTGTTATATATCTAGATAACCATGCCATTGACAGCTTGTTTTTGACGAGGGCAAGACCTGATCAATGATCATTGATCTCAGTCTTTTTCAATCTACATAATAAATAATTTTTTACATCAAACAGTACTTTCTGTTCTGATAAATTGTATAGTTAGCCACAGTGTTACATTCTACTAACACTGAATATCCAGTGGCTATGTTTGAAGAAACCAACCTTGATTGTTTTATCACATTTTATGCAGAAAACTAAATAATTGTAACACTTTATTGATATTTATTTCTTCTTTATTTCACTCAACAGGGTATCTGAACAAACAAACACAGAATCAGCACAAGAAGTCCTCCTCAGTCTTGCATCTCAAATTGATGCCACCCAGAGATGCAGATTCAACATCAACAGGTCCTCAGTGCTAGATGGTGCTCTTCGAGGGTTCAAGAGGCTGTCATACAATCCCAAATATCAGATGAATATCAAGTTCTCTGATGATTTGGGACTGAGTGAAGAGGCTGTGGACCTAGGTGGCCCGAGAAGGGAATTCCTGCGGTTGCTTATGGAAGCCCTTGCAGTGTCACCAATGTTTGAGGGGAGGGCAGGGAGATTGAACCTAGCATTGGACAGCACAGGTACATGATAAAAACACATAATGTATTTTGGGAACTCTGTATGCTTATTGTTCTTTGAATCATTTTTCATTATTATGCTCACATCTTATGCCATTTTTTGCAGTCTAACTACTCCATCTACTAAGTATAAGTAGCTTCTACTGCACATTATTATTTGTGTTTAACTTTTTATTCTCTTTATATATTTTGGCAATATTAAATGTTTTCTGACATTTTTGTCCCATTGGAAATGCATTGGAATGATCTTCAAACTTGTCTACTACTTCTACTAGTTCCACATACTATCAGCTCAGTCCTCATTGCACTTTTTAAAATGCTTCACGAACCTCACGAACATGTTCCTATGGTGCAAACGCAGACAACACAGGAGTCACAGAAACCCTGTAGTTTGGGGTAGAGAGGGTGCAGGAACTAAAGGTTCTGGGTAGTTCTGGTGTGGAAGTGGCTATACACTCTGTTTTGTGAAGTGTCAGTCATTTCTTGTCCTGTACCGCCACCTACTGGATGTCACACACACAGCTAATACTGCACATATTTTTTGTCTGTAAGTTTGTACCATATATTTTTATCGATGTTCTCCCTCTATGCCATGTTTGTTCTAGCTTTAAGAGAGGATCGATATTTTATTGCTGGGCAGGCCATTGCTATAAGCTTGGTACATGGCGGTCCTCCACCAGGATTCTTTACACCAGCGCTGTACTCCCATCTGGTTGGTGGCAGTTCCACGATAAAGCCTGTTCTGGAGGACATTGCTGATGCGGACCTCTACGAGAAAGTAAAAAAGGTCAGAATATATAGTGAATAAATACACATTATGCTCTGCTATGCTATAGCTCATTTTTTCTGTCTTTATATTGTGTGCTGCTTTTAGGTGTCTGAAAGTACATCTTTTGAGGATCTGATGCGTGCCACGGAACCACTGCAAGATTATCTGGCAAATGCTGGGTGTCTCAGGCCATTAAAATGCATTGAAGACAGAGATCTGTTGGTTCAAGATATTGTCATGTTCCAGGTGGTCCACAGAGTCTCTGGGGCATTTGAAAGGTTTGTAACGCAATTCAGAAAGTTTTTATTATAAAGATGACTGGTGGTTTTTACAACAGTTTCATCTCCAAATGCAAGGACATACATGCAACATAACATTGAACTGAACACTTTTCATTTAAATCAAATTGGAGAAGGTTTCAAACGACTCATGCAGTTAGCAACTCCTTATTTTCTGTAGAGTACACTGCCCTATATTATTTTCATTACATTCTCATCATAGAGATGGACTGCACATAGAACAGCATATTAAGAAGAATATTCTGTTAGATCTTGTAACAAAAACAAAAAACATTGTACATCTTTGACCAAACTAGACTTTAAAATGTATTTACCAGATATAAACAGAATTATTTTAGATTCTGACAGACTGACGAAATGTACATTTAAACATTTCAAATGTTTTAGCAGCCTAGATGTCATTTAACCTCTGCTGGAATTTGGAATAAGTAGTTTGAAGGATTTATTTTGTTGTGTCATCTTTTAATTTTTGCAGATTTAAAGAGGGACTGAAAACCCTTGGTGTCCTGGACGCCATGAGGACGTACCCGGAGAGTTTTAGACCCTTGCTGTGCCATCAACCACCTCCACTCACAGCCAACTCCATGGATCAGCTCTTCCAAATTAGACTGTCTGTTGCAGGAAGCAACAAGAGAATGGCAGAGGAACGTGTTGTGCCATTTTGGAGAGATTACTTGCTGGATGTTGAGGGTAAATATTGGTGTTGCATATGGCTCTGTCTCATGACAATATAGTGTGATATTTTCTGTACATTGACATTTTTCTTTGTTGTTTTTTTCCATGTATTAGAGGAGGCCGGAGCCTCAAAGCTAAGCGATGTCTTAGCCTTTGCAACTGGTGCAAGCATCGTCCCACCAATTGGCTTCTCTCCTCAACCAACAATTGATTTCCTACATGACCAGTCTGTAAACCCAGGACGCTGTTTGCCTATGGCCAACACATGCATAAATTGTCTGAAGCTGCCACTTTGTGACACATACACTGAGTTCAAAGACAGTATGGACTATGCATTAGAAAATACTCAGGGTTTTGGTCGAGAGTAATAATGCTGAATTTAGGAACCCTGTTTTCCCTCGTATGGTCGGTTGAAAATTTGCTGAGACCATTTCTTTTTGGGGCTGATTGATATGACTTTGAGTATATGATTTGATTAACTGTTTTTATTTGCTTTTAGAATATAAAGAAGAATAGTGATAAATGTTAGTCAAGTTTTTAATACTGTTGTGTACAGTTGTGTACCACTTAACATTACTTGCTACCTCACAGTTACATCATAGTGCAGTGTTACCTATGGCCAGCACATAATAGACGGCCACTTTTGGGCACATTTACACTGATTTCAAAGACATTGTGGACTTTGATTTAGAAAATACTCAGGGTTTTGGTATAGAGAGTAATATTACTGAATTTAGGAACCCTGTTTTGCCTTGGATGGTCAGTTGAAATATTTGTTTTGAGACCATTTATTTTCCGGGCTGATTGATGTGATTTTGAGGTGTTTTATTTTATTACAGTTAATGTGCTGCTTACTGTTATTACTTGTTACTTGACAGTTACATCATATTTTAATCAAGTGTTGTGTGGCCTTGTTAATGTTGACTAAGAAAATGTAGCAGGCCTAAAAATAAACTGATACCATGATTACCATCATCACTCAATGGATCTATTGTATGTTGAATCCTGTCCATAACTGCTGCATTCACAGTAAAGTCATTTTCCGGAACAACAACATTGTTCTCAGTCTCTAACTCAGGAGGGTTGTCTTCATTGATTCCAAAGGCATCATGTCTATCAAAAATGTCCTGAGTAGCACCAGCTCCAGCAGACTGGAGAACACCTCTGTGCCACAGTTGTAGAGGTGTCTGTCCTCCCTCTGTAGACAATCCATGGTTGTTCCACTGATTTCGGAACTCTGCAGCTGCCCTTTGAACTCTTGGCAAATAGATGTAATGGAGACAAAACAGATGTTGTTCATCTGTTGAATCCAATATGCCTTCATTTTCCATGAAAGTGAACAGGTTGCTGAAGTGGAATGATACAACTCTGTTAAGCTCAGCCCATAAACGTTCTACTCTCTGATTATGGACACTGCGACCAGTAATGACACTGCCTCTGTTCAGCCCTCGTCTCCCCAACATATATCTGGCAACCCCTGTGTTCTCCATACCGTGGTCAGAGCGTACCCTTAGAGGGAGACCAAAGGTCTGTACTCCAGTACAGAACAGTCCCAGGACACTTGAGGCCCTGTTGTTGTTGAGACACTGTAAGTATATGATAGTTCGGCTAAAGCCATCCACACATCCATGGAAGACCATTCGCCACCTAACCAGTTTATGGTTTCCATCTATGTGCCTGTGGGGAGAAAAATAGCAAATAATTACTTAAGTGTAGCCCTGAGATTGAGACTGATCATGTATAATATAATAGATAGATAGATAGATAGATAGATAGATTGTATTGATCCCAACCTGGGAAATTACAGAAGAAAAATAGAGTAACATGAGGAGAGGACAACATAAGCACTGTAATGATAACAGCATATCTGCTAAGGATCTGAAGCTGATGTAGATGCTGCTTATATTTCCAGACAGCAGGGGGCGTTCAGTGTCTGTGAGCAGTTTAACCACAGAGGTCAGACATGGTTGTTGTTCCCTGTCTGTATGTCATCAAGACCAGTCTGATATAAAGTACCTGCTCTTTCAAGAAACTAACAGTGTCGTCAGTGAGCCCACAACAAAAACAGTACAAGCACATAATAAGTACTTTACAACATGAAAAACTCGGGAAATATGAGGTACATTGAGTATTTCCACCTATAACTTTGTTCAACAAATTTTTTAAGACTAAAGTTGCATCAGTAGGCCTAACTTTGAGTACCACCATTACTGCTACTAATACTGTAATAATATTACTTTTCCCCATAATACAACTAATTACTTACAGTAACTCTTCCATAAAATATCTTGTTAGCCTACTTTTTCAGGCTGATTGTTAATTGAACACTGAAATTAGTTCAAAGTTCAAAGTATTTTATTGTCATTCCACATGTTAGACATGACAGAACGAAATTTGTACCTAGGTCCCAGATAAAAAGTAATCAAGTATAAAAGCAAGGAACGGGCACAGTCTAAAAACAGACACAAACTAAAAACAGAAATTTCTATAGACAGAAATAAAAAAAAATTAGGCCTACCTACATTAGGCTACTAGTATTTGTATGCATGTTGACCTGCAGTAAGCAAGCTTGAAATAATGACACACTTTTCAAACAATTATATTTCTCATGAGTAAACTGCTTATTACTTAGTTAGAAATTAGTAACAAGTACTGAGTAATAAATACAATGTTTTGAGTAACAACCAAAATACTCACCACAATTGATTGGGAGTTTGAACATTATATATTCTTCGCCGAATTGCACGGCGACGACGAAGGGCCCGTCCTATAGGATCAAGTTCTTGCAGGCAATGTCTTAGACGCCACCGCTGTATACGGATGTTCCGTGATCTAAGGCTTCCATGTATATATCTTTCTCCAGCATTTGGGGTTGTTTGAAGAATGTCACGGACTATATCACCCAAGACGTCAGCAGACATTGTTGTGTAGGCCAGTGGTCCAATTTGAAGATTTTGTCTGTGGCTGTACAATGTCCTCCTACTGATACCAAAGCATAAAGCTATTCTTTGCCAGCTCATTCCCAGGGATAAACAGTACGTAATTTGTTCAGGTAGAATATTGTACTGTGGGCGACCAGGACGGCCAGTTATTATTGTTGGTGGGCCTCTTGAAGTCAACATTTCCCTTTGGCTCATTTGCAGTGATCTTGAGTTTTGAAATGAATTTATGATGGAACAAAAACATAAATGTAGGGCCTCCAATGTTACAAAGCTCTCTTGATCGACACCTCCATCAAACTGCTGGCTAAAGAACAAAATTGTCCGTGCATATCCATTAAGCTCAAAGAATAACCGATCCAAAATCATGCTGTCATATCCACCTCTGTCAGTTTCCCTTGCAATGTGCTGAAGGCACCTCATTGCATTAGTGAAAAAAGTCCTAATACTCTCCTCATTACCATTTACTGCTAACAAAAAGTTGCTTTGAAAGAGAAGGTAAATTAGTAGAAAAATCATATTTGCAACTGCAGTTACTTACAAAATTATAAAGTTGTACTTATAAAGTTGCCTTCTTGATTTCAGTTCTCCCACACAGCTTTCGTTTAGCTAGCAGTAAGCTCCCAGAGCTGTGCACCAATCAAGGAATGAGGCTTTATAGTATTTCCTGTTTAAACAAACTAACTTCCTGTTTTAGTAATAGTAAGTGTGTGTGACTATACTAGTAAGTGTGTGTGACTATACTAGTAAGTGTGTGTGACTATACTAGTAAGTGTGTGTGACTATACTAGTGTATGTGAGAGAGTATGATAGTAAGTGTGTGTGACTATACTAGTGTGTGTGAGAGAGTATGATAGTAAGTGTGTGTGACTATACTAGTAAGTCTGTGTGACTATACTAGTGTGTGTAAGAGAGTATGATAGTAAGTGTGTGTGACTATACTAGTAAGTGTGTGTGACAATACTAGTGTATGTGAAAGAGTATGATAGTAAGTATGTGTGACTAAACTAGTGTGTGTGAGAGAGTATGATAGTAAGTGTGTGTGACTATACTAGTGTATGTGAAAGAGTATGATAGTAAGTGTGTGTGACTATACTAGTGTGTGTGAAAGAGTATGATAGTAAGTGTGTGTGACTATACTAGTGTATGTGTGAAAGAGTATGATAGTAAGTGTGTGTGACCATACTAGTGTATGTGAAAGAGTATGATAGTAAGTGTGTGTGACTATACTAGTGTGTGTGAGAGAGTATGATAGTAAGTGTGTGTGACTATACTAGTAAGTGTGTGTGACTATACTAGTGTATGTGAAAGAGTATGATAGTAAGTGTGTGTGACTATACTAGTAAGTGTGTGTGACTATACTAGTAAGTGTGTGTGACTATACTAGTAAGTGTGTGTGACTATACTAGTGTATGTGAGAGAGTATGATAGTATGTGTGTGTGTGTGTAACTATAGTAGTAAGTGTGTGTGACTATACTAGTGTATGTGAGAGAGTATGATAGTATGTGTGCGTGACTATACTAGTGTTTGTAAGAGAGTATGATGTAACATGTGAGAGCAAATATGCATTATTTCCTAAACGGCCTCTCATAAGTAGGTGTTGTTCTGTTTAAATGTCACATCAAGAAACTAATCTGAACTGGTTCATGGAGCTTCATCTCATTTTCACTACAGTGCTAAATGCCTCTAAATATATTATTATTTAATATAATGTGTATGTTAATTATCTGGTAATCCAGTTCATTAAGTCCATTAACTGTCTACATGCTGGGGGAGGGAACTGCTCTTATTATAGGAGTCCTTCTGGAAAATTACTCAAAGAGCAAAATGATCCTGGTTGATGTTTCTGTTGAAGTGAGACGTCATTCGGAGTGACAGCTGTTTCAGTCATGGTTCTAGATGTAGGTGTGGGCAGAGCCTGAGTGAGTGGGGGTGTCACTGTGTCATTATTTATCTGCAGGAAGAGACAGTGCTACATCTACATCTGACTCTTTGTTTTCTCTCTTTACCACAGTGCTTGAAATGTATTTTGCTGAAAACAACGACAGTGTTTGTTGTCCCATTTCATCACTCCTTTTAGGGAAAGGATTTGAAAGACCAGTAGACATATGGACAGGAAGGTTGACAACAGCATGAAAACCTTTTCCATTGTGCAGGCCTACAGGGTCTGAGAGTCACACACTCGGTACAGGCCAACTCTAGAATACAGCTGATTGCACTACATGTTTATAATGCACATTTATCTTGACATTAGAAATGTGTAAACTCAGTCCTATTTTTTTTTAAAGCACATTTGTTACAGGTGATACATGTCTATGTACATGTGCATATGATAATTGATTTTGAATCGAATACAGACACCCAAAGATTCACATCCCTCCCTCCTGTAGCCTAGACATTGAGCTGTGTGTAAGTCACGTATCACTTTGATGTGAAATAGGGGTGGGCGATACGGCGATATTAGATGGTGAAGGATTAGAGCGTGTAGACGATCTGCCAAAGTGCAGAGATCGTAGGATCGTCTGGGGCTCATTCTATAAATTGCAGTTCTATGCTGCAAAGCGCAAACAAAGGACATTTGCAAAGTTTGCTAAAAGAGATAACAACAGTTACTTTAGTTTGTATTTTTATTTGACCCTTTTCAATCAGCTATTTAGTGTTTTGATACTTAAAATCCTGTTAAAATGATTGTGTTGAATAAAACAAACAGTAATGTCTTCATTGATAATTTACTTTCATGTTTATTGAAAGCTACCTTTTATGTTGCAAGAGTGCACTTTATCAGAGTGTTGTTGTTTACCTTTTACTATGTTTACGTTGTTTGCACATGTTGGCAAAACTGCAACTATTTAGATTAAAATCTATTCAGAAAGGTTCTTTGGCCTAAATTGTCTATTTTTCCTTTTTTCGATTTAAGTCGTGACTTCATTTAAAAAAAAATCGTGATATGATATTTTTGCAATATCGCCCACCCCTAACGTGAACTGTCTCAATTTTACTTAAAGAGGATGTGGTTTAGCTGCCTGATAGAAGCACATCTGTGAGAACTGTTGTCTATGGAAACATCTGCCTTTTTTGAGGGAAGTTGTAAGTAAGTAGTAATGAAACAAAGAAAAGACTTATCATGTCTCTGTCAGCACATGCAGTGGTGGTTCTACCTTATGAGCCCATGACAATAAACAACTGACAATAAGACAACACTGCCAGAGCCACAATGAGTTTATAGTAGGTGTGTGAATGATTAACAATCAATATTATTGGAAATAGAGGGGCCCAAAATCAAATTTTGCTTAGGGCCCCATGGAGACTTGAGTCGGCTCTGCACAGATATGACGGATGTGAGGACTGTGTTACATCTCTGGCTGATTGCTCAATGTTCAGTTTCACTCTGTGACGGACACTGTTTTTTTTTCTCTGTTTTTTCAACAGAATCAATCGAACAGAAGAAGAATATGTGAAGATCTTCTACTCAATCAACGGGTGAGTTCAACTGCCTCTGACACACAATATCACCCCTGTTCCCCTCCGCCTGATGATCACACTGCTGCTGATTCTACTTCCCTCGCCTGCTCATGGCTCAGACTATAGGCACAAAGTTTCACTTTTAACTTTTCCAGGATAACTCTTAGTTATCTGGGTCGACTAAACCTAACTTTGACAGGCGTGATAACCTGTACTATGAAGCTGGTTCTCACATTCTCTGGTAAACTTTGGTTTTCCTTCTCTGGCTCCAAGCATAATCACGTAGAAATCTGAACAGTACACAGATTAGGGGGATTGAACCCATGATCTTTGGTTCACAAGAACAACACCTTACCACTTGGCTATGTAATGGTAAATTTGAATATTCCTTTGTTTTAATCACTTGTGACGTCCCCACCCCCTGCTTTCCCTCCAAGGTATCAGATCTTCTTTTGTTTGTTACCCATTTGTATTTTAATGTCTAGACCTTGTAATTGCATTTCAAGTTCCAGAGACACCCAACCTCTCATTTCCTCATGATATACTCAAACCCTTTTCTATTTTAAATTGCGTTGATTAGACCTCTTAGTCACACTCCAGGATGTCGGTGCCAATACCTGTGAAAAGATATCCTGAGTAGGGGGCTGACCCCTGCAGCAGACAAAGGGGTGTGGAATATACCTGAGGGGGCGTTTCCTCAGGTATAAATGTTTAGGTCTCCTCATGGTCTTTGTCTTTTCTTTACCATCACCCACTTGGGTTTGAACTGACCTTTCCTTGCCAGGAAATAAAATCGTGTCGGCCGGCCAAGTCTCTATTTCATTATTCACCAACAGCAAATGGCTAAAATTTCCACGACAGCTACCACACCTCCATGTGTAGATATGAAGGGGAACTGACTCAGTAACAGAGCAATGACTTGAGGATATGTGAACATGAAGGACAGAGGTTGTTTGGAGCAGCTGCTGCTGCATTCACAGGTTCAAATAGTTAATGTTGTTTTGACTGCATGAAATACACTGTTGCTTTGCCACACAGGGGGCTACAGGTGGATGAACACATGTCATTAATGCAAATATGTAATTATATTTATTTACATCGATATATGTTTTCTGCTGGTGACAGCAAAAAGCTTAGAAGTGATCTTTGTTTTACAAGACAAACGCTTTACCACTTGGCCACCATACCTCCATATGTTGGTGTGAAGTGGAACTGAGTTAAGAAATGACCTGAGGACTTGTGGACATAAAGGACAGAGGTTGTTAGGAACAGCTGCTGCTGCTGCATTCACAGGTTTAAATAGAGGAAATCCACTGCAGCTCTGTCACACAGGAGGCTACAGCTGGATGAACACATGTCATTAGGCTAATGCAAATATGTAATAATATGTATTTACACTCATAGCTGTTCTCAGGCACCAGAAAAAAAAAAGTTTGTTTGAAGGTTAAACTCTTTTCTCATTATGAGATGCTGTCACTTCTTCTTGGACTTCATGCAGTAATTCTGCCAGATCACTGTGTTGTTAGCCAGGAGGTGGAGCCTGGAAACAGGTGAACACAGAGCACACAGCTGCAGGAGTGTGTGTGTGACACTTTGACTGCTGAATCACAGAATGTTTTACTCTTCTTTTAGTCAGTGTACAGTTTAGTCAACAGTAGAATCTGGAGTCTTGCAGAACAAAGGTATGGATGGGGATTGAACCCATGATCTTTGGTTTACGAGACCAACGCCTTACCACTTGGCCACCACACCTTC
Source organism: Trachurus japonicus (assembly GCF_045865225.1). NCBI lineage: Eukaryota > Metazoa > Chordata > Actinopteri > Carangiformes > Carangidae > Trachurus > Trachurus japonicus. Next base: position 19,755,462 of record NC_140911.1, read on the forward strand.
TCTAGGAGAGAGGGAAGGGGAGGTCACTGCAGTCACAGGTGTGTTGACAGCAACACACATAAACTTGGTCCGATATATGTTTTCTGCTGGTGACAGCAGTAAGCTTAGATGTTTTTTTCTCATCATGAGAGGCTGTCACTTCTTCTTAGACTTCATGCTTTTATTCCAGATTACGGTTGTAATTATCCTATTTTCACATAGAAGACCATATAAAGGTCAGAGGTCGTCCTGGTAAACTTGGCGTTCTCTGTATAATACATAAAATGATGCAAGGTCTCTGTTCAAGCCCTATACATGACCGTAATGTACTGAACTGCAGCAGCAGATACGTCGTCAGATACGGTTTTAACAACTAAACCAACAGTTGGATTAAGTTTACTGTCTGCCTCATTACAATCCTGTGGAACATGTCCCTGTCACACTGTCTTCATTCATATGTATATGAATTTTCCTTTGTTGTTGTGTGACATATGGGATAGTTTTTCATATTCATTATAATTACGAGTCAGAAAGTGATGTCATGGTGTTATTTCCCAGTATGCATCTGACCTGTCTAAATGTTCTCTCCTCAGATTGTTGCTGCCGGGGGGAGACGTCGATCTCCAGACGTCTCAGTACAGTCGAGCTGCTAAGATCTTCTACAGCCTCGCTCTGAAGGTAACCTCCAACCAGAGGAGGTAGACACATTAGAGTTGCTATCATGATCATGCAAAACAGAAGGTTCTTGATTTGTTTTATGTGGCATTCACTGATCACTGATCCTCACCACAGACCAAGAACAACTTCAGTCTGACGTAGGCACGAGCACAATCCCAACACCTTTTACTGTCACCTCCTGCAGGCCAACGATGCTGGGGACTACTTCCCAATCTGGGGCACCTGTCAGGGCTTCCAGCAGCTGTCCGTCCTCACAGCAAACAAGAACCTGCTGACGCTCACCGATACCAAGGCCGTGGCCCTGCCCCTTACCTTCACAGCAGGTGAGGAGTCACTCCCTTTCCCTGCTCCGTCCATCTGTCAGAGGTTTGATGAGCAGTTGAAGCATGTGCTCGAGGTTTACACTCAGATATTAAGAACACATTCAGTAGTGTTTTATGGCGCTTTTCCACTACACTTTCACGGCACGGCACGGCACGGCACGGCACGGCTCGGCTCGGTAAAGGTGCTTTTCCACTACAGCTGAGTTCTTCTAGCACCTTCTCAGCGGGGGCGGGGTCGCCACGGGGGTGATCATGGAGGCGATCGCGGGCGTCGCATTGTCCATCTCTCTTTTTCCGATCCGCTCGTCAGCTCCAAACTCACTCGTCTGCACCTTGGTGGATCACAGACCACAGTGTGGTTTTACACAGCTTCATTTAACTTGGGTGAAGGAACAACAACAGTCTCGATATAGATCAGTGGGCGCTGTTGCCGCTCTGTTTTTGAGATTTCCGGGTTTGATTCTCTTGTCGGACGTAGCGCTCGCACTCTTCCAGTGACGACGCTCTGCCCAATCAGAGGAAGGCAGTCGACTGACGTCACGGTATAGTATCGCTTTGGCTCGCTTGGAACCAGGGCCGAGGAGGTACTAAAAATGGTACCAGGTACTAGGGCTGGTGGAAAAGCAAAAATAGCGGGCCGGGCCGTGCCGTGCCGCGCCAGTGGAAAAGCGCACAAGTTTAGCCCCGCCCCCACTGGTTGACAGGATAGGAAACACTCAGTCATGGTGCTAGTGATTTTTTCACTGCATGTACCCTAGAAAACATCAGTCAGTCAATTTAAAGACATAGATGGCGACCAAACCCATGATCTTTGCTTTACCAGACCAACCTAACTACCTGACTCCCACACCTTCTCTTCAAAGGGTCAAAGTGATGCCATGCCTGGCTGTCCACAGTGACTAAATACACAGGGACTGTTTGTGAACTTGTAATCGTTGTGATCGACCGACTTCTGACGTCATCATGTAGTATGTCAGCTCAGCTGATTCTCTCTGTTGACATTGGTTCATTCAAACAAATTTCAATTCCTCCATTATCTCAGTTTGTAGATGAACAGAATAATACAACAGTATTTCATGAGAAGCTTATTTGTCCTTCCCCTGTCGTCTGTGGTCTTGTTAACACCTTGAGCAGCACCTGGTTCAAGTCAGTGTGATAGTGTGTGTGGTGCATTTCATTACAATTAAGAAGTCAGAACTCTAACTCTGAAACTTGGATCTGAATAGTATACTGTGTATCAGCTACTGAACCCAGAAGAGTCAAACCAAACTCAAGTTCTAACCGAAACAGATTAGGCATGGATGGGAATTGAACCCATGATCTTTGGTTTACAAGACCAACGCCTTACCACTTCAAATCGTTTCAAATCTGCCTCTAGCGTAGCTTCCTTAAGTTTTCCCATAATAGCGCTGAATCATATGAGCTTTTATTTATATTAGACAGTCACTGGGGGGATTCCTTTTACAGGAGTCCTGCTAGAAAAACTTCTAAAGAGCTAATCATCCTAATCCTCATCTTAGTTGAGATGTGATCTGTACTGAGGCCTCAGCGCTGTCACTCATGGTGTTCAGAGTGGTTGTGGGCGGAGCCTATGCTGAAGTGGTCACTGTGTTCATCATCATACAGCCTTTTCTGTTGTACTATGATCTTAGCTTAACCAACAGTGTTGGCAATACTTACAAAGGTATTTGTAGTTTTCACACTTCGTGGTTTGTGACTGATTTTCCTCTAATAACTGCACCAACTCACCTTATAAAGTAACCTCTCACAGAAGTTGAATTTGGATTAATGATTTGTTTACACATTCAGTGGTGAGATTCCTGGGAGTCAGGAAATCATCTTGACACTTACTTGTGCTGAGACATGATCTGCCTCAGCACAACATGTGGTGCTATTCTATTACAAAATCAGTATCAAGTACAGCTTCCTCAAGCATTTCCAAAACTATTGTAGAGGCTTACAGGTATTTATTTATTTTAACACAGGTAGGGGGGGGATTCCTTTTACAGGAATCCTGCTGGAAAAACTTCTAAAGAGCAAATCATCCTGATGCTCACATCAGTTGAAATGTGATCTGTACTGAGGCCTCAGCCCTGTCACTCGTGGTGCTCTGAGTGGTTGTGGGTGGAGCCTATGCTGAAGTGGTCACTGTGTTCATCATCATACAGCCTCTTATCTTGCACAACTTCTCATTGTTTGTGAAGTAACCTAACACAGAAGTTGAACTTGCATTTATTTGTTTTAGATAGTCAGTGGTGGGATTTGTTTTGTCGGAGCCTTTCTAGAAAAACTTCTGAAGAGTAAATGGTCCTGATGCTCAACTTAGTTGAGATGTGACCTACACTGACTCAACATGGATGGGGATCACGCCCCTGATCTTTGGTTTACAAGACCAACGCCTTACCACTTGGCCACCATATGTAGGTGTGAAGTGGAACTGAGTTGAGAAATGACCGGAGGACTTGTGGACATAAAGGACAGAGGTTGTTAGGAACAGCTGCTGCTGCTGCATTCACAGGTTTTACGTAATAGTTACAGGCAGTGTGCGAAATACCCATCAATATTCGGGGGGGTCCCTAACTCGCGATTGTTGCGCAATACCGTTATTTTTTTTTCTTTTTATAAAGTAGGACTATAACATTACAATAAGCCAAGAAAATTAGCCTATAGCCTAAAAAGGAGAGGCAAAGTTGTGCATTAAAATGCAGAAAGTAATTGACAATAAATAGACGATAATTCAATAAATAAAAGACAATAATTGGCACCACACTAGCGCACTTGAACAATGAATAAATGCCAGGTATATGAGACTGGCGCGATCAGGGCAATGCAGAAACGAATAGACAATAAATAAAATACAACAATTAAAATGAATGAAAGACACCAAACTCGTGCACTCGAATAACAACCAACTGTATAAATCTGGAGATCGGAGACTGACGTGCAATTATGTGCACGAGATCCTCAGCCTGCAACTATGACCGATCATGTAGCCTTATCTAACCATCCATCTAGCAAATACGTTTAAACACAGCATTGAACACATCCACAAATCACATTCGTATAACGGGCCATCATGAAAATTGAAAAAGCACAGACAAATAGCTCACAACAGGCGCCTGGCCAAACAACACCACTGGGGGTTCAGGGCAGGCCATAGTATGCTGAAGCAGGCTAGCCTCTTACCTCAAGTTATTTTCCTGCCTTGTCAAGCCAAGGGTTGCGGTATTTCCATTACCCCACCTGCTTAGGTGTAAAAAAAAAAAAAAAGAAAGAAAGAAAAAGAAAAGCGGCCAATCACCAGTGCCAGCAGCAGGGGCTGCGGCTACGTCTTCAGAGCACTCGGCCTCAACTTCACTTTCTTCGGCAGAGGGTGGGAGAGGAACGGGATCCTCTGTTCTGATAGCGAGTGGGCTCGACTCCTGCGCTGGGCTGGCGCACATGGCTAATTTGCATAATGCGCAGGTGACATGGTTCAGCTTAATGTTAAACGAATTTTGAATTATGAATACTGGACATGGTGATCTTAAACACATTTAATTGACCACAATAAAATTATTATATTATATTATATTATTTATTTTTTTGACAAGATTGAGACCCCCCTCAGATTTTGCTTTTGAGTCTTTCAGGGGGTCTCAAGGGGTTAATCGGGGGGGTCCGACCCCCCCAAACCCCCCCCGTATTTCGCACTATGGTTACAGGAAATCCACTGCAGCTCGGTCACACAGGAGGCTACAGATGGATGAACACATGTCATTACTGTAATGCAAATATGTAATAATATATATTTACACTCATAGTTGTTCTGTTCTGGCGGGGGCACCAGAAAAAAAATGTTTGTTTGAAGCTTAAACTCTTTTCTCATTATGAGATGCTGTCACCTCTTCTTGGACTTCATGCAGTAATTCTGCCAGATCACTGTGTGGTTAGCCAGGAGGTGGAGCCTGGTAACAGGTGAACACAGAGCACTCAGCTGCAGGAGTGTGTGTGTGTGACACTTTGACTGCTGAATCACAGAATATTTTACTCCTCTTTTAGTCAGTGTACAGTCAACAGTGAAGTAGCTCAGAACAGTGTCAGGTCATGCTGCTGAATGTGGAGCCTTGTAGGTGGATTATAGAACAAAGGTATGGATGGGGATTGAACCCATGATCTTTGCTTTACGAGACCAACGCCTTACCACTTGGCCACCACACCTTCTCTGGGAGGATGGGAAGGGGAGGTCTCTGCAGTCACAACTGTGATGACAGCAACACACGTAAACTTGGTCTCAACTATGTATCATTTTTCTACAGTAACGACAATCACACAGACATACAGTTATTAGTAATTTAACAGTTTAACAAACTTTCATTTGAGGATGAGAAGGAAACTGCAGATGCCAATAGATTCCACATTGTTATACCGTCATATTGTTGGGGTAGGAATATAAAGTAAGGGTCCAAGTGTGTCACTAGTTCCTCATTTTGGGACCTGCCCAAAAAATGCTCAACTCAGAAATGATGAAATACAGTTATGAACTAAGAATAGTACAAGATAAGAGGCTGTATGATGATGAACACAGTGACCACTTCAGCATAGGCTCCACCCACACCTCTCTGAGCACCATGAGTGACAGGGCTGAGGCCTCAGTACAGATCACATCTCAACTAGTTGAAGCATCAGGATAATTTGCTCTTTAGAAGTTTTTCTAGCAGGATTTCTGTAAAAGGAATCCCCCTTTACCTGTCTACAATCAATAAATACTTGTAAGCCTCTGCTCTAGCTTTGGAAATGCTTGAGGAAGCTTTTCTAGCGGCTGATTTTGTAATAGAATTTTCTAGTGTAAAGATCCTGTAAAGCCAGATTTTACAAAAAAAAAAAAAAAGTATATATAACAACACAATTCCTGAAAACATGTAAAAGAAAAACCACCAAAAACACCAAACTATGTGGTATTGAATTGTGGAAAAACAGGAAGTAAAATAAAACCACAGTCTCTCTCAATGTGGTTACCACCACTCAAAGATATTTGTGGTTTTCACACTTAATGGTTTGTGACCGAAAACCACAAAGATCATAGTAAAAGATAAGAGGCTGTATTGTTACAATTGACTGTGTTCTGGGTCTCGGTTTTTATACTTGAATGACTTGATGTATGTTTTGAGATATCATGTATTCTGTTTCAGTAGTTGAACGCACATAACCTGATGTGTTATGTTATGTTATGTTATGTTTATTTATTTGATATGGACATCACAAATACATTAAGACTGTTCCAGTGGACAGATGCTTTGCTTGAGTGTGTTTAGCACAAGTGCTAATTTTCAACACCAGTCCATAGGCGGCTAATCTAAAAATACAGAACATATTATCAACAGTATGAGATAAAACCAAGTGCATGACACTACATCATGACAGTAGCAGACTGTGTGAACATGAAGCCAGATAGTGTGACTCTAGCCTGATAAACAAGATCAAGATGTAACTGCTGAGTTCTCTTAGTCTGTCAGTTAGGTTTGTTACATTAGATACACGCCTGATCAACAACACACACATCATGTTGCTTATCGAACAATGCATGGACAGTGGTTGGCCTGTCCACGTCACGGGTAACTGGCCAATTATCTTCTATCGCGCGAAAGTCCAACCTCTGTACGGGGCAGGCCGAGCCCAAGAAGATACGTGAACCATTTCCTGAAATCAGGGATCACTCCTGACAGAGATCCTAGGAGAGCTCTGTCACTCCGAGCCCAGTGCTGATGGACTTTATCTGTGAGCTGAGTAAATTCTACTACTGTTTAACTGAAGACTTCTCTGGTGCTTTCTTGGGCTTCCAATGTAAGAATCGCAATAACAGTATGATGATGAACACACCTCTCTGAGCACCACCAGTGACAGGGCTGAGGCCTCAGTACAGATCACATCTCAACTGATGTAATCATCAGGATAATTTGCTCTTTAGAAGTTTTTCTAGCAGGATTCCTGTAAAAGGAATCCCCCCTTATCTGTCTAAAATAAACAAATGCTTGTAAGGCTCTGCACTAGACTAGTTTAGAAATACTTGAGGAAACTACTCTTCAGGCTGGTTTTGTAACAGAGTTTTCTAGTGGGTAAATTCTGTAAAGCAAGATTTTACAAAAAACATTGTATATATAGCAACACAATTCCTAAGAACATGTAAAAGAAAAGCCACCAACAACACCAAACTATGTGGTATTGAATTGTGGAATTGGATTGTTAAACTGCATTTCATAATTTCTGAGTTGAGCATTTTTTGGGCAGGTCCCAAAAAGGGGAACCAGTGACACACTTGGACCCTTACTTACTATCCCTTCACCAACAATATAACAGTATAAACATGTGGAATCTACTGGCATCGGCAGTTTCCTACTCACCCTTAAATGAAAGTTTGTTAAACAGTTAAATTACTAGTAACTGTATGTCTGTGTGTCTGTTGTTACTGTAGAACAATTATACATAATTCAGACCAAGCTTACGTTACCTTACATTACATCACCTGTGACTGCAGAGACCCCCCCTTCCCTCCAAGAGAAGGTGTGGTGGCCAAGTGGTAAGGCGTTGGTCTCGTAAACCAAAGATCATGGGTTCAATCCCCATCCATACCTTTGTTCTATAGCTGGAACCTTAATAAGGGAGATGATTAAACTCTGTGAATGTATGTGGCCCTCAGGATACCTCATCCAGTCTACATCACCTGTAGGACTATACTATGTGGTCTTTGCTGCTTTGAGTTTTTTTCCTGAACGAGGGTTGTGTTTGAGGGGTCACCTGTAACTGAAGCTGTGAACATGGAGAAAATGGTTTGTGACTGATTTTCTCCAATACCTGCACCAACGCACCTGAAGCACCAGCAGCACAGCTTCTCATTGTTTGTAAAGTATCCTTTCATAGAAGTTGAGGATATATTAATGATTTGTATTAGACAGTCAGTGTGGAGATTCCTTTCATAGGAGTCCTGCTAGAAAAACTTCTAAAGAGCAAAGCACCCTGACACTCATTTTAGTTGAGATGTGATCTGTACTGAGGCCTCAGCCCTGTCACTTGTGGAGACTTTCTAGAACAACCTCTGAAGAGCAAGGTCCTGATGCTCGGGGGATCACACCACTGATCTTTGTTTTACAAGACCAACGCCTTACCACTTGGCCACCATATGTAGGTGTGAAGTGGAACTGAGTTAAGAAATGACCTGTCACTTGTGGACATGAAGGACAGAGGTTGTTAGGAGCATTCACAGGTTTAAATAGTTACAGGAAATCCACTGCAGCTCGGTCACACAGAAGGCTACAGGTGGATGAACAGATGGTTGTTTTCTGTTGGTGGCACCAGAAAAAAAATTGTTTGAAGCTTAAATGTTTGTACATCACTGTTGTTATTGAGTTTTAGAAATAACTTTATAGTATCGACATGTTCACAGCCTCAGTTACAGGTGACCGCTCAAACACAAGCCTCCTTCAGGATGATAGATTCTTGCATTTCATCCACAGTGTGTGAGCAGTGGGAGATATTAGTGAAACCTCAAAGCAGCAAAGACGTCTATAGTCCTGAGTCATGCAGATGAAGCATCCTGAGGTATTTACAGTCTAACCACATACGGTCACAGAGATTAATAATCTCCTTTATTAAGGTTACAGCTATAGAACAAAGAGCATGTGATGTGTACTGAGGCCTCAGCCCTGTCACTCGTGGTGCTCTGAGTGGTTGTGGGTGGAGCCTATGCTGAAGTGGTCACTGTTCATCATCATACAGCCTCTTATCTTGTACTATGTTCTTAGTTCATTACCACCACTCAAAGATATTTGTGGTTTTCACACCTCATGGTTTGTGACTGATTTTCTCTGATACCTGCACCAACTCATCTAAACACCCAGCACAGCTTCTCTTTGTAAAATAACCATTCATAGAAGATGAGTACGCAGTGCATTAATGATTTGTATTAGACAGTCAGTGGTGGGGTTCCTTTTACAGGAGCGCTGCTAGAAAAACTTCCAAAGAGCTAATCATCCTAATCCTCCTTTTAGCTGAGACAAAGTTGAAACAAAACAAAACAAAAACTACATCTTAAAAAGGAGATTGGTGGATTTGTGTCTCCATGGTGAGTGTCTTCTCCATGTTCACAGCTTCAGTTACAGGTGACCTCTCAAACACAAATTTGATGATAGATTCTTGCATTTCATCCACAGTGTGTGAGCAGTGAAAGATGTTAGTGAAACCTCAAAGCAGAAAATACATCTATAGTCCTACATGAAATGTAGACTGAGACTGGATGAGGCATCCTGAGGTTTACCACATAAGGTATTAAGGTGACAGCTATAGAACAAAGGTATGGATGGGGATTGAACCCATGATCTTTGGTTTACAAGACCAACGCCTTACCACTTGGCCACCACACCTTCTCTGGGAAGGAAGGGGAGGTCTCTGCAGTCACAGGTGTGTTGACAGCAACATGTAAGCTTGGTCTGAACTATGAACTATGTATAATTGTTCTACAGTAATGACAGACACACAGTTATTAGTAATTTAACAGTTTAACAAACTTTCATTTGAGGATGAGTAGGAAACTGCCGATGCCAATAGATTCCACATTTTTATACCGTTATATTGTTGGGGAAGGAATATAGTAAGTAAGGGTCCGACTGTATCACTGGTTCCCCATTTTAGGACCTGTCCAAAAAATGCACTTTAATCCAATTCCACAATTCAATACCACATAGTTTTGTATTTTTGGTGGTTTTTCTTTTACATGTTTTCAGGAATTGCGTTGTTATATATACACAATGTTTTTGTAAAATCTGGTTCAACAGGATCTTTAAAAATGTACCCACTAGAAAACTCTGTTAAAAAAACAAGCCTGAAGCACAGCTTCCTCAAGCATTTCTAAACTAGACTAGTGCAGAGGCTTACAACCATATTCATTTATTTTAGACAGGTAAGGGGGGATTCCTTTTACAGGAATCCTGCTAGAAAAACTTCTAAAGAGCAAATCATCCTGATGCTCACATCAGTTGAGATGTGATCTGTACTGAGGCCTCAGCCCTGTCACTCGTGGTGCTCTGAGTGGTTGTGGGTGGAGCCTATGCTGAAGTGGTCATTGTGTTCATCATCATACAGCCTCTTATCTTGTACTATTCTTAGTTCATTACCACCACTCAAAGATATTTGTGGTTTTCACACCTCATGGTTTGTGACTGATTTTCTCTGATACCTGCACCAACTCACCTAAACACCCAGCACAGCTTCTCTTTGTTTGTAAAGTAACCATTCATAGAAGATGAGTACGCAGTGCATTAATGATTTGTATTAGACGGTCAGTTATTGAGCTTTAGAAATAACTTTATTTAATTGACATTTGGTAAAAAAAGGAGAATGGTGGATTTATGTCTCCATGGTGAGTTTCTTCTCCATGTTCAAAGCTTCAGTCACAGGTGACCCCCAAACACAACCCTCCTTCAGGATGATAGATTCTTGCATTTCATCCACAGTGTGTGAGCAGTGAAAGATGTTAGTGAAACCTCAAAGCAGCAAAGACCTCTTCAGTCCTACATGCTTTGTCATGAAACGTATAGACGCAGACTGGATGAGACATCCTGAGGTATTTATAGTGTGACCACATAAGGTCACAGAGATTACTAATCATCTCCTTTATTAAGGAGAACAAAGGAACAAAGGTATGGATGGGGATTGAACCCATGATCTTTGGTTTACGAGACCAACGCCTTACCACTTGGCCACCACACCTCCTGTGGAAGTGAAGGGGAGGTCAGTGCACTCACAGGTGTGTTGAGAGCACAAGTAAGGTTGGTCTGAACTATGTTGTTCTACAGTAACGACAGACATACAGTTATACAGTTATTAGTGATTTAACAGTTTAACAAACTTTCATTTGAGGGTGAGTAGGAAACTGCAGATGTCAGTGAATTTCCACATTTTTATACTGTTATATTGTTGGGGAAGGGATATAGTAAGTAAGGGTCCAAGTGTGTCACTGGTTCCTCATTTTGGGACCTGCCCCCAAAAAAATGCTTAACTCAGAAATGATGAAATACAGTTAAACCACATTGAGAGAGACTGTGGTTTTATTTTACTTCCTGTTGTTTCAATTCAATACCACATAGTTTGGTGTTTTTGGTGGTTTTCCTTTTACATTCTTTTTTACATTACGTTCTCAGGAATTGTGATGTTAATGTTTTTGTAAAATCTTGCTTTACAGGAACTTTAAAAGTTTACCATCTAGAAAACTCTGTTACAAATCAGCCTCAAGCATAACTTCCTCAAGTATTTCTAAACTATTGCAGAGGCATACAATCATTTATTGATTTTAGACAGGTAAGGGGGGATTCCTTTTAAAGGATTCCTGCTAGAAAAACTTCTAAAGAGCAAATTATCCTGATGTGCCGATTAGTTGAGATGTGATCTGTACTGAGGCCTCAGCACTGTCACTCGTGGTGCTCAGAGAGGTGTGGGTGTGGGTGGAGCCTATGCTAATGAAAGACTCACACGAGGCTGAAGGAACCATGTGGATGTTCAGTCAAAAATGATCAGTAAAGCTTATTAACCAAAAATGTTACTGTAATGTCCTGTTATTAACTTCTGTTCATCTGCTTTTCTCTCCCACCTCCTCCACACTGATCCATGTCTGTCCTCCAGCCGCCAAATCCAGCCGTCTGTTCCAGGGCTTCCCCAAAGATCTGCTGCAGTCTCTGTCCGAGGAAAACATCACGTCCAACTTTCACAGCTGGAGTCTGTCCATCCAGGTCTGTCTCTCTCCTCTTTATTTATCAACTAAAAGTCTTAACTAATAGTCTGAGGTTAACACATCATCATATATTTAGTGTGCTTTTTATTTTTAACATGTTCATTTGTCTTTTTGATGAGATGGATTTGACATTAGATGTTTTAAGGCATGAATGGGGCTTGGGTTGTACAAGTCTGTGAAGATCATCATGTCACTGATGAGTCTCGGTGTGTTGGACTCAGCTGTTTTGCAGGTGAATGAGTGGAGAACAAAACTGCACAAGATCTTATCATACTTTCTTAAATTTCAAAGGCAGGGATAGTGATCAAACCCATAAACTTTGGTTTACTGGACCAAGACCTTTTCACTTGGCCACCACACCTCTTTTGGGAGCTGCACTGAGGCGGATGATGATCAGGTGGTAACGATCTCAGTGTCACGGTTTGAACATATGGAATCAGCTACCTGACTATCTGAAAAAAATTATTAATTTAACATCATTTAAAAAGGCTCTCAAAAAGTACCTCATCAGTCAAACCATGTACCATCAAACATAAGACAATTATTGTCATGTTTTTCTTTTGTCTCTCTCTCTCTTTCTCTCTTACTCCTTACTCTTTCCTTATGAGCTCATTCATTATTTTTGTTTTGTATTATTTATTTATGTTTATTTTTTCCTTATTTCTTTATATTTTACTTTTAATCTCTTACTTTTCTACTTATTTTTCATTATTGTTCAATTATTTTCCTATGTTATTGTTTTTAAACCGTAACAAATTTGATCTTTGAATATGTTGGGTGAGGTTTTCATATAAGCCCTCTTGGGTTTCATACCTCCCCTTTGCACATCCCAGTAATGTTGATTGTTCATGTTGTTTATTTATATGATATTGTTTGTGCTAAATAAATAAATAAAAATAAAAAATAAATAAAAAACATAGGTTAAAATGCCGTGTGACAGGTGACATCGCTGTGGTCCATTCAGGGTCAGAGTATCTGATGCTACATTAACGCCGTGTTTGATCAACAGAACTACACCAGGAACACTAAGCTGAAGAGGTTCTACAAGATCCTGACCACCAACAATGACGGCAAGAAGGAGTTCATCTCCACCATGGAAGGTGAGGACCGAGACGACACCCCCATCACCTTCAGCGGTTTACCTTTAATTAGATTAATGATTCAGATTCAGTGTGACCGTGTCTCCTCCTTCTCCTCAGCTTACCGTTACCCGTTCTACGCCGTCCAGTGGCATCCAGAGAAAAGTCCCTTTGAGTGGATCGACAAGTCAGGGATGGTTCACACCACCTCCTCTGTCAAGGCCAGTTTCTACACTTCCTGCTTCTTCATCTCTGAAGGTAACAGCGTTTCCTGTAGCACCTCTATCTCCACCTGCTGCCACACTACACCTGGACATCTGCATCTCCTCTCTGTGTCGTACACAGAGAAAAATAGGGGTACAGAAGGGGGACATTTCTGTACTTAAAGGTACAGTTCTGTCCTACTGTAGCCTATAGGGCCAATTATTGTACTCTAGAGTACCTATGTGTACCTTTTGGGGGTAGAAAAGGCACATAAATGTTCCAGAATGGCAAAAGGTACATATATGTACTCCTAAGGTACACGTATTTATCCCCTAAAGGTACATTATCAGAGAAAAAATTAGTAGCCTAAATAAATAGGTCTGGTAGCCTATGAGGCGATCGATCCTCGCTCAGGGTAGGTCGCAGAGCAAACACACACACCGGTTACATACCCGTTAGATGCTAGGTGCACAATTGTACTTAAACTGGTACATTTTGAAAAGGTACAAAAATGTACCGGCACCAATGGGTACAAAATTGTCTCTACAAAAGGTACGCCTGGAGCGACAAGGGTTTGTACCCTTTTGAGTTCATTTCCGTACTTCTATTTTTCTCTGTGTATCCTCCATTACTGTGTCCTCCATCTTTGTTTAGGAAAATCTCAGAAATTCACTAATCACACTAATATAACCAGTTTGTCTGAAATATTCTATATACTATTTTATATTTATTATAAATCTTATTTTTTCCTAAAAATCGCAGAATTGTAATGTTGAGTCATACCTCATACTAAGTCTGAAACCTCTCAGTTAAGGTTCTGTCCTGGGGCTTTCAGTCATGCCACATGAGCTTCACCGACAGACAGTTCAATAATCTACTGTGGAACTAAAGATTTTTTTTTTTTTGGCTTTTTCATGCCTTTATTAGACAGGACAGTTCAGAGTGTGACAGCAAATGGGAGGCAGAGATGAGGGGAATGACATGCAGGATAGGGTTCGAGTCCCGACCGCCTCCAGTGAGGACTATAATCTCTACACGTGGGGCAGGTGCTCTACCAACTGAGCTAAACACCGCCCCGTGGAACTAAAGATTGAACTTAAATCTAATTCACATCAGTATGTGAATGATGTATCCTGTTTGTCATCTTAATATTATTTTATTGTGATTTATTATCAGGTCACAGTATATGTGGTTTATCTGAACTGAAATTACACAAATAACAGCTGAATGAATGAATTTATTTATTTCGGTATATCAAGCTTATATAACCGAAAGGGTGTAGGTTGAAGCCAAAGCTTATATACCCCTACCCCTTTTACCTTAAAAAATTAAAATAAAAAATAAATATATATATATATGCATTAATACAATAGGATCAGATCACAGACATTTGAAATTAATCAGTACACTTAAATTTCTGATCACAACAAAATAAAGAATTGTACACAGCACATAACCCAAAATAGTACAAAATTATTGAACTTAATTTTCCATACTGTAACGAGAAATTATGTTGTTCTTATAAAGTTTTTTAAAGCTGACTAGAGTACAGCATCATTTAATATTTTCAGGACAATTATTCCAGATGTTAACCCCTCTAACAGAAAGACAGTGATTTTTTACAGTAGTTTGAGTCTTTGGTTTCTCAAATAATAGTGGTCTTCTCAGGTTAGAACTGGAATCCTTCACAGCTCTGACGAAACTTTGCATTTCATCCTAAAGTGGCTGAAAAAACATCAGTAAACAGTTCCTAAATCCTTCTTCTTCTTCTTCTCCTCCTCCTCCCCTGTTCCTGTAGCCATGAAGAACCATCACCAGTTCTCCAGTCTTCAGGAAGAAGAGAGAGCTCTAATCTACAACTTCTCTCCGGTCTTTGCTGGCGTCCATGCTGTCTTCATCCAGAACTACTATTTTGACTGATGGCCGCCTCTGAGCAGGAAACAGACCTGAGATCAGTCTCATCACAAACATCTGTAAATCCAGTCCAGCAGCCTCCGACGTCACATCAACACTCAGCAGTTTATCTGATCTGAACAGTAACATGTCCTAAATGCAAACGATAACTTGAATGTGCCAACAGTGGAAACATGGTTGTGTTTTATCTGTCTAATATCATAAAACAACGAAATCAAACAACATCTTATATGGAAAATATATATATATATTTATTTATTTTTGTCTCATGGTGAGGTTAAGGTACAGAGTCAGACCTGTGTCAAAATGAATAAATGAAGATTCACAAGTGCATTTTCTTCAGTTATCTTACCTTAACTTATCAGACGTCTCCTTCTTTCAGTCAGTCACAGCAGTTTGTTTGTGTTTTTTTGTGTGTAAATTCTTTAAAACATATTTGTGGATTACCATCATATATTATCATATATACTATCATTTAGAAATATTTGTGTGTACATCGGAGACACATTTGTGAACCTTATTAATTTATATGTTGATTCTGTTCCCCTTTATACAGAGTGAGAAATATTTTTGTGGAATCAGGCATTTACATATAAATCCCAAAAGACATCTGTGAATCCCCATGTGTGTATTTGTTCATTCTGACCCTGATGTGAGTCCGTACCTCGAGTCAGGGTGACAACTGTCACTCTGCATTTATACATATTTATACATTCATGAGGTTCACATTTAGGACCAATAATAATAATAGAATGATGAATGAATGAATGAATGAGAATCAGTTATACAGTCAACAGTTCTCTAAACCATGTTACAGTGTCTGACTCCTGTATGATCTGTGTCTTATTTTCTCTGCTGTTCATCATCTTCAATCATAAACTATTACAAACCAAACCGTCTCAGACTGTCAGACATAAAACATTTGTAATTTCATATCCACTTTGTTTGTTTTTGTTTTGCTTCTTTACACAAAATGGCCTAAATAAATAAACAAATAAATAAAATCCATTTTCTTTGTTTTTATTAAAAACAAGAGATGACCTTTGTAAGTCTGGAAAAAAGTTATCTTATCTTAAAAGAGGGTGTCGTCCTATAAATACTTGAGGTTTCTAATTGATCAAAAGTTGACCCATGACCCCAATTCATCCACAATCAGCACAGACCTGACAGTTTTTTTCTACACAGTATTTATCAAGTCATTTCTAACTTTTTGTTTAATCTCATTTTATTGAAACCTTGCAGTACAAACAAAAATCATGCAAGGTAGTTTGTATACAGCATGTATGAGCAGTCTGTTGTGTTCACTTAGTATTCCTGCATCCATGTTCCGCCACTAGGAGGCACTGTGAGTTAGTGAGTGAAGAAGAAGAAAGGCGGAAGTAACTACTGGCTGTTAGTTGTTGATCCTGGAGCTACAGAGAGGTGATATTCTGCTTGTGCTACCATGTGGGAATAAACCCTGTTACAACCTTACCTACCTTTTTCTTTTTGGACTCATCCACATAACAAATTGGCGACGAGTCGAACCTGCATTTGTTTTTTGCGGAAGATGGCTGTAAATGCGCCATTCCCGGATTTTTTCTTGCCTTGCCCGGGGGAGCCGGCCATTCCTTTCAAGACGTGGGTGAGGATGTTCGAAAACTACCTCCTGGTCATCCGTGCAAATGGAGACGCGTGGCCAGAAGCAAGGAGACGTGCGCTACTTCTGCACTGTCTGGGCTCGGAGGGACAGCGGATCTTTCATACTCTGCCGAACACAGGTGACGACCTAGCAGCCGCCATTGCTGCATTAAATGAACATTTTATGCCTTCCGTTAACGTGGTGGTGGAGCGCCACACGTTCAGGAAGAGAGCACAGAGACCCCAGGAGTCAATTGTACAATACATTGCTTCACTAAGAGAGCTTGCTGCAACATGTGAATTTGCCAATGCTGATGATATGATTAGAGACCAGCTCGTGGAGCATGTGGCTAACCCCCGCATTAGGGAGAAACTGCTTCTTAAAGATAAACTGACATTAACTGATGCTATTACAATAGCCACTCAAGTTGAATCTGCCAGTGAACAAGCTAAGTCTATGGCAGGTGATCAACACTTACCTGTTCATGTTGTGAAGGCTCATGATACAGCATACAGGCCAAGACAGCCACGTAGGAGCTATTCTGCAAAACCTGCTAATAAACCTGCCTCGACCTCATCTGCACGTGCTTGCTTCCGTTGTGGTTCACAAAAACACCTGGCCAACTCACGTGAATGCCCAGCAGCCAAAGTAACGTGCAGAAATTGTAATAAAAAAGGACACTTTGCACGTGTGTGTCAATCTCAGCAAACTCAGGCAGTGAAAGAGGTTGAAATGCCTGAATACACGCTGTTGCTGGTGGATGGAACAGACTCTCCGGATAGAATACAGTGCAAAGTGGACATTCAGACTGCAAAGACAATTCAAACAATGAAACTGACTGTGGATACGGGTGCTGCTGTTTCTGTTCTGCCTCGATGCATCTATGAGGAGCATTTCAGAGAAGCTCCACTCCATCAATCCTCTGTCCGACTGGTGACATATTCAAAGACCCTATCAAAGTGTTAGGATGCATGAAAGCGACTGTACACATGGATGGCATTAAAGGCATGGCAAATTTCTATGTGGTGGACTCAGGAACTGCACTGATGGGACGGGATTTAATATCTGCCCTTCGCCTGCGCATTGAGGACAACACTGTACACCCACCAACTGCTTCACCTCCTCCTCTGCTCCCTACAGCTGCAGTGGCCTCTCTCACCTCACAGCCAGCCTCTCCTGCAACCGTAGATGCGCCAAAGGGTTCATGCATAAGGTAAAAGTCACACAAACAGCTGTACCTGTGCGTCAAAAGCTACGGCGCCTTCCCTTCTCAGTGCGAGCTGCTGTGTCAGAGGAGCTCAATCGACTACTTTCTGCTGGTGTGATAGAACGCATTGAAGCCTCTCCGTGGGTCTCACCGATAGTAGTCACACAAAAGAAAACGGGAGGTATTCGAATGTGTGGAGACTTTCGAGAGCCGAACAAAGCAATCATAGTAGACAGCTACCCTCTCCCTCACATGGAGGAATTGCTCTCGACACTTTCAGGTGCGACTGTATTTTCAACTATTGACCTGGAGTGTGCGTATCACCAAGTGCTGCTGCATCCTGAGAGTCGGGATTTAACTGCTTTCATCACACATGAGGGACTGTTTCGTTATTGCAGAGTTCCTTATGGTCTGGCTTCAGCTCCAGCAGCATTTCAAAGACTGATGGCGACAGTGTTGAGTGGGGTGCCTAATGTACAGTACTACCTGGATGACATAATCTGCTATGGACGCACGGCACAGGAGCATGACACAGCTCTGGAAACTGTACTGCAACGCCTTAAAGATGCAGGCTTGCACCTGAATGAAAAGAAAATGCCACTTTCGCCAAACCAGCTTAAAGTTCTTGGGACATTTAGTGACAGCAAGAGGCATTCAGCCTGACACTGAACACCTACAAGCCATTACACAGGCTCCTGCTCCCAAAAATGCCTGCAGCCTGCGTTCCTTCTTAGGCATGCTGTCTTGGTATGGAAAATTCATACCTAACTACGCCACAGTGGTAGAACCACTCCGTGCCTGTCTGCGTCAAGATGCCACATTTGAATGGACTGATGGAGCTCAAGAATGCTTTCTTCATGTGAAACAGCTACTGGTGAATAGCCCTGCCCTTGCTTTATTTGACCCGGACTTTCCAACCATAATCTCAACTGATTGCATCAGATTAGGGTCTTGGTGCTGTATTCACTCAGCTGCATCCAGATCACACAGAACGAACAGTGGCGTTTGCATCAAGGACGCTGACGCCGACTGAGAGGAAATATTCAACTGTCGAGAAAGAGGCTCTCGCGTGTGTCTGGGCAGTGGAAAAATGGAGGACTTACTTGTGGGGCCGGAAAATTCACACTGCGCACCGACCATCAGGCCCTCACAACACTCCTCTCAACGAAAGGGACTGATAGAGCAGGGATGCGCATTGCAAGATGGTCTGCGCGCCTTCTCTGTTTCACTTATGACGTTGTTTATCGGGCTGGTTCACTCAATCTCACAGCCGACTGCCTTTCACGCTTACCTCTGCCTGCTGCCTCTCCTCTCCTTACAGACTCTGATCCTGAACTCGTGGCTCTGCTGTCAACATGTCCTGTCTCTGTGACTGCTGGTGAGTTTGAGGATGCTTCCTCCTCCTGCTCTGAACTTGCTTCTCTGCGTGCACAGATCCTCCAGCAGTGGCCAGCTTCTGTGAAAGCCGTGGAGCCAATTCTGCAGCCTTACTTCAAGATGAGGCATGAACTGTGTGTTGAAGGACAATTTGGTGTTTCGAGGGACACGCCTTGTGGTGCCCGCCTCTTTGCGCCACACACTCACTGCTCTGGCTCACGAAGGTCATCAGGGCATTGTGAGAACAAGACAGCGCCTGCGAGAGTTGTACTGGTTCCCTGGAATGGATGCACTGGTACGTTCTCAAATATCTGCATGCTCAGTGTGTCAAAGCTCTGACAAGTCTGCAAAGGTTTTTTGAGGCACCGCTGCAACCTGTGTCTCTGCCTGAAGGCCCCTGGGAAGAAATTGGGCATGGATATAGTTGGACCTTTTGAAAATGCAACTTACGACTGCAGGTTTGCAATCACACTCACCGATTACTACTCAAAATGGCCCGAAGTAGCTTTTGCACCATCTGTCACCACGGTAACTGTGCTTGGATTTCTCAGCAGTGTGTTCAGCCGGTTGTGGTGATCCAGAGTCCCTGGTCACTGACAATGGACCGCAATTTACATCTGCTGAATTCTCATCATTCCTGAAAGAAAGAGGAATCACTCATATCCGCTCCTCTGTGTACCACCCAGCTGCTAACGGTGCAATAGAGCGGTTTAACAGAGTCTTCAAAAGCTGCATCCAGGGCCACAATGCTTCAAAACAAAGCATGGAAAAGAGCTACAGCTGATTTCCTACAAGTGTATCGTGCTACACCACACGCCATGACGGGTGCATCACCGTTCGAGCTGATGCATGGCCGCAAGATGAGAACAAAGCTCGACGTGCTTTCTCCTCCTGCCATGACAGCACGTGATGATGTGCTGCGTCAGAGAGTGTCCCTTCGACAAAAGCACATGAAGAAGTACTTTGATACCAGACGTGGAGTTCGCACTCCTTCATTCAGAGAGGGAGACAAGGTGCGGGTGCGCAAACCTGTACATGTGTTAAAGGGACATCAGAAATTCTCTGCCCCCATCATGATCAAAAAGCAAGTGGGTCCGAGCACCTACATCTTGGATGATGGAAAAACATGGCATGCTTCTCATCTGACTTCAGTACCCGCTGAGCTTCCTGAAAACTCGGCTCAGTCAGAAACTGAAGTTGGAGGAACAGTTGAGCCTGGAAATGTGCAACAGACCGGAAGTCGTCCTGTTAGAGCACATAACCCACCAGCTTGGCTCAAAGACTATAAGACTTAAAAGAAAAGAAAAAAAAAAAAAAAAAGAACAATGTGGTTACAATGATGTGTTGTGATAATGTTCAAAATAAGTTGCTTAAAAGAAATTAATGATTGAAGAATAGTTAAAAGGAACAAACACAATGTTGTTGATTCTGTTGACACAAAGAAGCAGTCTAGGTTGAAACATATGCTGTGTATTAATCTTAATTTCATTGATTGGTCTCAGGTGTAAAGACCTTTGAGAAAGAATTGACAAGTAAAGGATTTATGTTTTCTATATTATATTACATTACAGCTGAAGGAAGAACTGTTCTTAAGTAAAGGGGGGATGTTGTGTTCACTTAGTATTCCTGCATCCATGTTCCGCCACTAGGAGGCACTGTGAGTTAGTGAGTGAAGAAGAAGAAAGGCGGAAGTAACTACTGGCTGTTAGTTGTTGATCCTGGAGCTACAGAGAGGTGATATTCTGCTTGTGCTACCATGTGGGAATAAACCCTGTTACAACCTTACCTACCTTTTTCTTTTTGGACTCATCCACATAACA